>NW_026111764.1:15000-27500 GCF_024679095.1 Eriocheir sinensis | reverse complement strand
GCATTTTAATTTAGACGTCAAATGAATTATGTCATGAATAAAAGCATTCATCACACTAATTTCGGAACGTTTAATGTTTACGAGTGATAAAAAGTCCATTAATATTGTCGCTTTTCTTCAATTTAAGCACCATCGGCTTCATTCTCGTTAATCGCTTTGGAAAAAAATGCAAATATTGTTCCCAGAATTGTAGCCAGTTTTGTACAACGATTACACACACACACACACACACACACACACACACACACACACTGGTACTTTCTAAAATATAAATTAATTCTGGGAAAGATTACTGTATAGTGTACATATTAACTGAAGAGATGCGCAGGAGGAGGCGGAGAAAGAGGAGGAGGTTGCTGTTACTGGTATTGTTTCCTTGGAAGGACTGCGCGTGACAATTTACAGGATGAGTGTTTCCTACAAACGTCTTGCTTCCGAGATAATGGTTCTTCTTACTGGAATCTACTTCTTGACTCAATTATATCATATTTTTCACTTTCTTTGCTTCTTCCTTTGTGCTCTTCCACCTTTTCTACCTGATCAGTCTTGACCAGCCTGTATCCGTCCTTCCTCCCGCTCCAGTGTTTTGGGTGAAGTGATCAGTCGCAGCAAAACATCGACACATTCAGAATTTCAGATTTATTGAATTCCAGTGGAACCAACATATACCGAACACAACTCCATTATTGTATTATTGGATTGAGAGAGAGAGACTCTGAATCACTGTGTCTAACAATTTCAGGACTTAATATCATCATCGAGATTGTCCTCAGAGACATTGCAGACACACACACACACACACACACACACACACACACACACACACACACACACACAGGAAAAGGACTTGAGATAAATGAAAAAGGAAGAAATGTGGAAGGAAAGAAGTTTTCGTGATAAATTTGAAGTGAGAACGTGACGGAGCTAAAAGAGATTAATTGAAAAAAGAAAACGTTCTGACATCGATATAATAGAAGGTGAAGGAAGAAGGAGAGTGAAGGTGTAGGTTTCCTCTTACGTTTTTTTTTTTTTTTGAGAGATTCGATGACTAAATATTGTCGAGAAAGATGAGCAGAGCAGCAGGTAAATGTAGATCTGGCAATAGGAAATAAATAAAAAAATAGACGGTTTTCTTCATCTCCATCTTCCTTTCCTTCAAACGTGGCAGAAAATTGAAAAGAAAGACTTGATACTCTATTGATTAATTAGAGTGCAGGATACTGTCGGATGGCGCGGGAAGAAGTGGTTGTCAACTGGTCATATCCAGTGTGTGTGTGTGTGTGTGTGTGTGTGTGTGTGTGTGTGTGTGTGTGTGTGTGCTGCAATTTCGAAGTTATATATTCATGAAGGAAGGAAAAGGGATGCGTGGAGAATTACGATGTGAAAAGCGAATTATAGCATCTCTGGGACCCCTGATATTGTTTTCACAGCTCTTTGTAGGAGTCTGAGCTGGATTTTATTTCATTTTATTAGCTATTTCCTTCACTGATTCAAATTACTGATAGCAACATTCTTGTACCCTTCGTATTTATAAAAATCGTTTTTACCTCCTGATCGACAAGAAAAGAGGAGATAATCATTAAAAATATAATTGTTAATGTTAATATTATTCATCTATCTTCTTAGTAGTTAAATACTGTGATAGTTGTTATTATTATTACTATTATTATTATTATTATTATTATTATTATTATTATTATTATTATTATTATTATTATTATTATTATTATTATTATTATTATTGTTATTATTGTTATTATCTGTAACATTATTTTTATTGCTTTCTCATTATTATTTTCACCACCCTGCCACCACCATCGTACGTTTTTTCAGCAGTCGTTTCCTCCGTTAAGTTGAGGTTTGGTTCCCTATTCTTCCTGCATTGTTGAAGTTTGGATCCTGCTTTTAGCTGGAAGTGGTTTTGTTTATTTATTTGTTCATTTATTATCCTTAGTACTATTTGTAGGAGTAGTTGTAGTTTTAATAAGAACACTAGTAGCGGCAGCAATGTAGCAACAACAGCAGCAAGAGTAGTAGTAGTAGTAGTAGTTGTAGTAGTTGTAGTAGTACTATTAGTAGTTGTAGTAGTAGTAGTAGAAGTACTGGTAGTAGTAATAGTAGTAAGAGGAGGAGGAGGAGGAGGAGGAGGAGAGGCCTTACTAATTGTAACAAAACAGTAGCAGTAGTAACAATATTTTTAACCGAATTGATATGCAAAGGAAATATTAGAATAACTAATTATAACGATAATAATGATAGTTATATATTTTTGTATTATTGTATTGCAATATATACTTATTAAAACAACAAACAACAAGAAAAAAAGGCAACATTAACTATAATATCATTAATCACAGTAATGAAAATAGTAATAATAATAATAATAATAATAATAATAATAATAATAATAATAATAATAATAATAATAATAATAATAATAATAATAATAATAATAATAATAATAATAATTATAATAATAATAATAATAATAATAATAATAATAATAATAATAATAATAATAATAATAATAATAATAATAATAATAATAATAATAATAATAATAATAATAATAATAATAATAATAATAATAATAATAATAATAATAATAATAATAATAATAATAATAGTAATAATGGTGATAAGTTTTAAATTAGCAAATATATGTCACCGTACTATTTTCTCATTGCAACAGTGCATAAAATGAAATTAAAAAGCGACATAAATAACAATGATAAAGAGTAATATAGTAATAATGTGGGGTGAGTTATTTTTACCGTAAGTGCAGTGACGACAGAAAATAAATTGAAGTAGTAAAAGTAATTACAGAGGTAATCGCAAAATCAATAATATAATTGTTGAAATGTCTGCAATTAGCGGCTTGGTTGCAGTCCAGCCGTGGGTCCGCCTCGAAGTAATGCCTCGCCATCGATCTCAGGACGGCAGGAAGGAAGGAAGGAGTGAACGTCTCCCAAATTAATTACTAACCTCTGCTGCTTCTCTCTCCGCATCGACTCCTCCTCTTCGTCCTTCTCCTTTTCCTCCATTTGCCTCTTATCTTCGCTGCTCCACCCATGCCACTCACAACCACCTCTTTCCTTCTATTCGATTTGCACCTCGTCCATAACCTTATGACCTCTTACTCAACTTACACATTTTGATCATCTTCATTTACATTCCTCTCCTTTCTCTCGACAAGACGTTCAACAAGTTAACTTCCTGGATGGTTTGAAATTCTGCAATTAGATTTGTACTCGTCCCTCATGCCCAGCGTTTTCTTCGATATTGATAACATCTTTTTACCTAGAGTAGCTGTGTTTTGATTCTTTGTTCGAGGTCTTGGCGTAAACTGGCGGACACGATAGAGAGCGCCTAACCTCGAGGAAGCTGGCCACGCCAGTACATATATGCGTTATCGAGTACCAGGGTCCCTAATCATGAGCTGAAAAGCGTGAAGATATCTGTACATAAGAATACTTCAAAACGTCAATAGGCACCCATTGATATTGGTAACTTTTCGCGTGAAACAATAGTCCATAAAAATGCTGAAGATTACGATGAAAAATGAAAATGTCTTCTTTTTTCCTAAGTTAATTGAGGCTTAATTATCTGAATCTGGGGTCAAGGGCCCTACCTGGTTAATTAATCCTTTAATACGCAGCGCTACATATATATTGCATTTTATTCCGAATTCCAGATAGGCCTCAGGCATAGTGCAGAGAAGAAAAAAAAACACTTCCTCTTCTCTAATGATAGGAACGGAGATAAACCTGAGACAGCAAAATACACTTGGAGGGAAAAAACACGCCGATAAATCAATGTCCTTAGAGCCACGAGGCTGATACACCGCTGGCTGGTGGGTCGGAAGGGGCAGGATCAGGGGGGAGCAGATACGGGCCGCAGGGGGAATGTTTATCGACGCAAATGAAAGCAAAAAAACAAGCGGATGTAATAAATAAACGGAGTCGGAAGAACCAAAGCAAATAAATACCACTCGTTATGAGATGTGTGTAAGGAAATACTATAATGTATTTTAATTTAATGCCAGGAAACCCAGTACACTTAAAAAAATATGAGAAAAATACTAACATACATGCGTTGAAATCTTATCTTCCTAATGTCGTAGTAAATTTCAGATGGATTAAAATTAAAGGAAATGAGTTACTTGTGGGAATCGATTAGGAGGAGGTTCAGGACAGTTATGGGCGTGCGAAAAGTAAAAGAAACAAAAGGGTAACAGGATATAAAGGAGCTATGGAAAACTTATATGAGAGAGATTAAAATGGCATCACATCCGTAGAGTTCGTAGTCTTATTTTTGTCTTCTAGAGAGAGAGAGAGAGAAACTGTGGAACGAAGCTACAGGCAGGAGTCAAGAAAAATTTAAGTCGTTACCCCTAATGACGACCTTTGTTTAAGTCAGCAAGACGACCTGAACCACCGACGAACTGAACTGCCTCCGCGATCACCACCACTTCCGCCAAAATCACCACAATCACCACCAACACCATCACCACTATCACTGCCACAAGCACCACAAGCAATCAGGTCTCAAATTTCAACCGTCACAACCGTCTCAACATTGCCTCCCCCAGCCCCCTCCTTCGCACAGCCACCACCACCACCACCACCACTACCATCACTACCACCACCACTATGACCTTAATAACCAACACCAACATCACCGACAACACCACACAACCAAACATTCGAGTATTAGCACTATCGTCATCACTGTTATATATCATCACAAAGGAAGTTTTTTTTTTTATTGTGAGATTGTTAAAGAAATATTGTGTGCGTGTGTTTAGGGGGTGGGGGTCTGCGCTCGCTTACAATCCTTCCTATTTTTTGTGTGTGTAAGCCGCCTCAAGCGTATCTTTTTCCCCATATATGATTTATCGGCTGTGGCGTGTGTCCTTTGTTGTCAGAGATAAAGGAAGACAGATAAACCAGCCGAGTTAACCAAGGGAGATGTATTGAAAATGTAGGAGAGAGAGAGAGGGGGTCAAAATAGATGAACAAACAAACAAACACGGATAGATAAAGACAACCATTCATATATACACACATTTAAACGTAGAGGAGAAAAGGGAAACATAAAAAGACAGAAAAACACAGAGAAGAACAGATACAGACAGACAAACAGACAGGCAGACAAACAGGTCGTAAACAGACAGAGACAACAGGATAGCCCCTAGACAGGCAAGGAGGTAAAGATGGCTAAAAGATACGGACAAACAAAAAGACGGACAGACAGGCAGCAAGACACCAAGCTAAATAGGTAGGCAGACAAGGGAGGTCATAATAGCTAATACATATATTCAGATAAGGTAAAGGTCACGTTGCTGTAATGACCTTCCTTACAACTAGAGAAAGATGGCATCCTTAGCCTCCCACGGGTGCTTGGATGACCCGGTCTGATGTCGTCCCTAGTTCCTTTTAGTCACCCGCTGTGGCTTCCTCAACAAAGACGACCTATCGACTTTGTGCTGCTGGAGACGATGGGTAGGAGGAGGAGGGGACGAAAATGGAGAAAAAGATGATAGGAGGGAAGGAAAAGAAAAGTGGGAAGAGAATGAGAGGAAGAGGAGAAAGAACGAGGAGGAGGTAGAGGAAGGGGGAAGAGGAAGGGAAGAAGAGAAAAGATGACAGGAGGAGGACGAGGGAAAGAAAAGAACGAAAGGATAGGAGAAGGAGGAGGAGGACTAGGACAAGAAGTAGATTAAGAGGAAGAGGAAAATAAAAAAAAGGAGAATGATTATAGGAAAAGGAACAAAGAAGTATTAAAACGATAGGAAAAGGAGAAGGGGGTGTGGAGGACGAGGAGAAGTGGAGAAAAGGAAGACGAAGAGGAGGAGCATGAAAGCAGCAGCATCATGGACAGGAGTTGATTACAGTGACCGATCTGACCTGCCGAAAGGAAAAAAGGCTCAAGATGGTGACAGAGAAGTAGGAGGAGGAGATTATGTGGCAGGGAGATTTATCAAAGGGTGATGTCGATTAGAAGAATATATATATATATATATATATATATATATATATATATATATATATATATATATATATATATATATATATATATATATATATATATATATATATATATATATATATATATATATATATATATATATATATATATATATATATATATATATATATATATATATATATATATATATATATATATATATATATATATATATATATATATATATATATATATAATTGGTCCAATGGCTAAGAAAAATATTTGTGAGGTAGAGAAATTTACAGAGGAAGCCAAATAAAGAAAAGGAGGTGTAAGGAAGACTAGGGCGTTTAGATAGTTTATCAGTTCCTAAGAAAAATATTACAGCGTTAGAGAAATTTTTTAAAGGAAAAAGCCTAATAAATAAAGGTAGGTTGTATGTAGCTTATACAGTTGCTAAGAAAAAATATTTCAGAGATACAGAAGTTTACGGAAGAAGTCTAATAAATAAAGGGAGGTTGAAAGAAGAGAATAGCGTTTTAGATAGTATAATAAATAAAAGGAGGCTGTGTATAGTTAATCAGTTGCTAAGAAAAATATTGCAGCGCTAGAGAATATCACAGAATAAAAAGCCTAATAAATAAAATGAGATTTAAGGAAGAGGATAGAGTATATATATATATATATATATATATATATATATATATATATATATATATATATATATATATATATATATATATATATATATATATATATATATATATATATATATATATATATATATATATATATATATATATATATATATATAAATAATTGGACCAATGGCTAAGAAAAATATTTGTGAGGTAGAGAAATTTACAGAGGAAGCCAAATAAAGAAAAGGAGGTTTAAGGAAGACTAGGGCGTTTAGATAGTTTATCATTTGCTAGGAAAAATATTACAGCGTTAGAGAAATTTGTAAAAGAAAAAAGCCACATAAATAAAGGTAGGTTTTATGTAGTTTATACAGATGCTAAGAAAAAATATTTCAGAGGTAGAGAAGTTTACGGAAGAAGCCTAATAAATAAAGGGAGGTTGAAAGAAGAAAATAGCGTTTTAGATAGTATAATAAATGAAAGGAGGCTGTGTATAGTTAATCAGTTGCTAAGAAAAATATTGCAGCGCTAGAGAATATCACGGAAGAAAAAGCCTAATAAATAAAATGAGATTTAAGGAAGAGGATAGAGTATATATATATATATATATATATATATATATATATATATATATATATATATATATATATATATATATATATATATATATATATATATATATATATATATATATATATATATATATATATATATATATATATATATATATATATATATATATATATATATATATATATATACGTAATGTAATCCAGTATAACGAATATTTGTTTTTGTTTTTTTCTTTAGTCCGGCCAAGAAATATTAACGTCCTCAACACCAAAAACGTCCGATATGTTTTTTCTTAACTGTCTTTTAAGAGAAAAACACGAGTAAAACGAAGACGAAAAGAAAAGAAAAGGAAAAATACAGGAATAGTATGTTCCTCCCTTTATTTATTACGGTTCCTCTGTAAATTTCTATACCGCTGAAATATTTTCTTAGGAAATGGATCAACTATATACAACCCCTTTTTATTTATTAGGCTTTCTTTTCTATAAAATTTCTACCGCTGAAATATTTGTATAAGAAATTGGATCAACTATATATATATATATATATATATATATATATATATATATATATATATATATATATATATATATATATATATATATATATATATAATTGGTCCAATGGCTAAGAAAAATATTAGTGAGGTAGAGGAATTTACAGAGAAAGCCAAATAAAGAAAAGAAGGTTTAAGGAAGACTAGGGCGTTTAGATAGTTTATCAGTTGCTAAGAAAAATATTACAGCGTTAGAGAAATTTGTAAAAGAAAAAAGCTTAATAAATAAAGGTAGGTTGTATGTACTTTATACAGTTGCTAAGAAAAAATATTTCAGAGGTAGAGAAGTTTACGGAAGAAGCCTAATAAATAAAGGGAGGTTGAAAGAAGAGAATAGCGTTTTAGATAGTATAATAAATAAAAGGATGCTCTGTATATATAATCAGTTGCTAAGAAAAATATTGCAGCGCTAGAGAATATCACGGAAGTAAAAGCCTAATAAATAAAATGAGATTTATATATATATATATATATATATATATATATATATATATATATATATATATATATATATATATATATATATATATATATATATATATATATATATATATATATATATATATAATTGGTCTAATGGCTAAGAAAAATATTTATGAGGTAGAGAAATTTACAGAGGAAGCCAAATAAAGAAAATGAGGTTTAAGGAAGACTAGGGCGTTTAGATAGTTTATCAGTTGCTAGGAAAAATATGACAGCGTTAGAGAAATTTGTAAAAGAAAAAAGCCTAATAAATAAATTAGGTTGTATTTAGTTTATACAGTTGCTAAGAAAAAATATTTCAGAGGTAGAGAAGTTTACGGAAGAAGCCCAATAAATAAAGGGAGGTTGAAAGAAGAGAATAACGTTTTAGATAGTATAATAAATAAAATGAGGCTGTGTATAGTTAATCAGTTGCTAAGAAAAATATTGCAGCGCTAGAGAATATTACAGAACAAAAAGACTAATAAATAAAATGAGATTTAAGAGGATAGAGTATATATATATATATATATATATATATATATATATATATATATATATATATATATATATATATATATATATATATATATATATATATATATATATATATATATATATATATATATATATATATATATATATATATATATATATATATATATATATATATATATATATATATATATATATATATATATATATATATATCACTTTAATTCACCGTACGTAATGTAAACCAGTATAACGAATATATTTTTTTTTCTTTAGTTCGCCCAAGAATTATTAACGTCCTAAACACCAAAAACGTCCGATATGTTGTTTCTGAACTGTCTTTTAAGAGAAAAACACGAGTAAAACGAAGACGAAAAGGAAAGAAAAAGTAAAATACAGAAATAGTATGTACATCCCTTTATTTATTACGGTTCTTCTGTAAATTTCTACACCGCTGAAATATTTTCTTAGCAACTGTATCAACTATATAAAGAAATTTTCTACTATATATATATATATATATATATATATATATATATATATATATATATATATATATATATATATATATATATATATATATATATATATATATATATATATATATATATATATATATATATATATATATATATATATATATATATATATATATATATATATATATATATATATATATATATATATATATATATATATATATATATACATGGCTAAGAAATGGCTAAGAAAAATATTTGTGGAGGTGAGGAAGCCAAATAAAGAAAAGAAGGTTTAAGGAAGACTAGGGCGTTTAGATAGTTTATCATTTGCTAGGAAAAATATTACAGCGTTAGAGAAATTTGTAAAAAAAAAAGCCTAATAAATAAAGGTAGGTTGTATATAGTTTATACATTTGCTAAGAAAAAATATTTCAGAGGTAGAAGTTTACGGAAGAAGCCTAATAAATAAAGGAGATTGAAAGAGAATAGCGTTTTAGATAGTATAATAAATAAAAGGAGGCTGTGTATAGTTAATCAGTTGCTAAGAAAAATATTGCAGCGCTAGAGAATATCATAGAAGAAAAAGCCTAATAAATAAAATGAATATATATATATATATATATATATATATATATATATATATATATATATATATATATATATATATCTATATATATACACTGTCAGTCAACACATAAATATATATATTTATATATATATATATATATATATATATATATATATATATATATATATATATATATATATATATATATATATATATATATAAATAATTGGTTCAATGGCTAAGAAAATATTTGTGAGGTAGAGAAATTTACAGAGGAAGCCAAATAAAGAAAAGAAGGTTTAAGGAAAACTAGGGCGTTTAGATAGTTTATCATTTGCTAGGAAAAATATTACAGCGTTAAAGAAATTTGTAAAAGAAAAAAGCCACATAAATAAAGGTAGGTTGTATGTAGTTGATACATTTGCTAAGAAAAAATATTTCAGAGGTAGAGAAGTTTACGGAAGAAGCCTAATAAATAAATGGAGGTAATAGCGTTTTAGATAGTATAATAAATGAAAGGAGGCTGTGTATAGTTAATCAGTAGCTAAGAAAAATATTGCAGCGCTAGAGAATATCACGGAAGAAAAAACCTAATAAATAAAATGAGATTTAAGGAAGAGGATAGAGTATATATATATATATATATATATATATATATATATATATATATATATATATATATATATATATATATATATATATATATATATATATATATATATATATATATATATATATATATATATATATATATATATATATATATATATATATATATATATATATATATATATATATATATATATATATATATATATATATATATATATATATATATATATATATATATATATATATATATAATTCACGTAATGTAATCCAGTATAACGAATATTTATTTTGTTTTTCTTTAGTTCGACCAAGAATTATTAACGTCCTGAACACCAAAAACGTCCGATATGTTTTTTCTTAACTGTCTTTTAAGAGAAAAACACTAGTAAAACGAAGACGAAAAGGAAAAGAAAAGGAAAAATACAGATAGTATGTACCTCCCTTTATTTATTTCAGTTCTTCTGTAATTCTATACCATGAAATATTTTCTTAGCAACTGGATCAACTATATACAACCTATTATTTATTAGGCTTTTTTCTGTAAAATTTCTTCCGCTGAAATATTTGTATAAGAAATATATATATATATATATATATATATATATATATATATATATATATATATATATATATATATATATATATATATATATATAATTGGTCCAATGGCTCAGAAAAATATTTGTGAGGGAGAGAAATTTACAGAGGAAGCCAAATATTGAAAAGGAGGTGTAAGGAAGACTAGGGCGTTTAGATAGTTTATCATTTGCTAGGAAAAATATTACAGCGTTAGAGAAATTTTTTAAAGAAAAAAGCCTAATAAATAAAGGTAGGTTGTATGTAGTTTATACATTTGCTAAGAAAAAATATTTCAGAGGTAGAGAAGTTTACGGAAGAAGCCTAATAAATAAAGGGAGGTTGAAAGAAGAGAATAGCGTTTTAGATAGTATAATAAATAAAAGGAGGCTTTGTATATTTAATCAGTTGCCAAGAAAAATATTGCAGCGCTAGAGAATATCACAGAATAAAAATAATAAATATATATATATATATATATATATATATATATATATATATATATATATATATATATATATATATATATATATATATATATATATATATATATATATATATATATATATATATATATATATATATATATATATATATATATATATATATATATATATATCACTTTAATTCACCGTACGTAATGTAATCCAGTATAACGAAGATTTATTTTTGTTTTTTTCTTTAGTTCGGCCAAAAATTATTAACGTCCTGAACACCAAAACCGTCCGATATGTTTTTTCTTAACTGTCTTTTATGAGAAACACGAGTAAATCAAGACGAAAAGTAAAGAAAAAAATAAATACAGTAATAGTATGTACATCCCTTATTTATTAAGGTTCTGTAATTTAGAAAATATTTTCTTAGCAACCGGATCAACTATATAAACCTTTTATTTATTAGTTTTTCTGTAAATTTTCTACCGCTGAAATATCAAAATAAATATATATATATATATATATATATATATATATATATATATATATATATATATATATATATATATATATATATATATATATATATATATATATATATATATATATATATATATATATATAATTGGTCCAATGGCTAAGAAAAATATTTGTGAGGTAGAGAAATTTACAGAGGAAGCCAAATAAAGAAAAGGAGGTTTAAGGAAGACTAGGGCGTTTAGATAGTTTATCAGTTGCTAAGAAAAATATTACAGCGTTAGAGAAATTTGTAAAAGAAAAAAGCCTAATAAATAAAGGTAGGTTGTATATAGTTTATACAGTTGCTAAGAAAAAATATTTCAGAGGTAGAGAAGTTTACGGAAGAAGCCTAATAAATAAAGGGAGGTTGAAAGAAGAGAATAGCGTTTTAGATAGTATAATAAATAAAAGGAGGCTGTGTATAGTTAATCAGTTGCTAAGAAAAATATTGCAGCGCTAGAGAATATCACAGAAGAAAAAGCCTAATAAATAAAATGAGATTTAAGGAGATAAAGTATATATATATATATATATATATATATATATATATATATATATATATATATATATTATACAATTTCATTAATCACTTAAATTAATATATATATATAT
>NW_026111764.1:0-10000 GCF_024679095.1 Eriocheir sinensis | reverse complement strand
TAAAAAGAAAAACAAATCAATCACCTCACGTTAAAAATTTGGTTACTGTTATGAGATTTTTTTTATAAGTTATCGAAAAAAGTTAAAAAAAAATATAATAATAATAGTCACTCAGTATTACGTTAACTAGGAAATTGCCATCGCGTTAAAAATAAAATATTCACTAACATTTATTTTCATTCCTGCGCGTGTTTCCTAACAAATGATGTCCATAATATTAACTTTTTAATTAGATTACAAAAAAAAAGTTATAATTTGTAAAGGAATGCGTGCGTGCCGGAAGAGAATGGCCGTGTGTGTGTGTGTGTGTGTGTGTGTGTGTGCGTATGGTGCGCGCACACACACACACACACACAATCACACAAACACACACACACACACACACACACACAGAGAAAGAGAGAGAGAGAGAGAGAGAGAGAGAGAGAGAGAGAGAGAGAGAGAGAGAGAGAGAGAGAGAGAGAGAGAGAGAGAGAGAGATGTGTGGAAAGGAAGAGAGAATGGCTATAAGAGTGAGTACAAAGACGGAGTGAAGAAAGGAAGAGGAGGGGAGTGGAAGATAGGAGAGACATTGTACAGAAAAGGGAATGAAAGAAAGGAAGGGAAAGAAGGGAAAAGGAAGGGAAAGAGGGGAAAATGAAGGGAGAGAAGGGAAAATAATGCAGAGGAGGGGAAAGAAAAGGAGAAACACACGCACACACACACACACACACACACACACACACACACACACACACACACACACACACACACACACACACACACTAATCTAATCTAATACACACACATTACCTGCGAGAGACAGTATTTCCTAAGCCGTTTTAGGGAGAAGAATGAAAAACTGCCAACATTATCTCTCTCTCTCTCTCTCTCTCTCTCTCTCTCTCTCTCTCTCTCTCTCTCTCGTAACAATAAAACCAGTAATAAAAGAAACATATATACAACATTCCTTATTTTCTCTCTCTTGCCTTTACTTTCCTTTCACTAACAAGCTAATCAACTATCTAACAAAAGAAAACACGAAAAGAAAGTAAAACGAAGCAGCAGAACCTAAAATAAAAGAAACATATATGCAACATTCATTATATTTTCTCTCTCGGCGTTCCATTCCTTTCACTAACAAGACAACCAACTAACTAACAAACTAAGAAGAAAAGAACGAAAGAACAAAACCAGGGAAAGAAAAAATAAAACATGCAACAATTCTTCTCTCTCTCTCTCTCTCTCTCTCTCTCTCTCTCTCTCTCTCTCTCTCTCTCTCTCTCTCTCTCTCTTCCTCTTCCCTTTCCTGATCGACCGTGATTCTTGCCACTTAGCTAACTCACTAACACACCAGCTAACTAACTAACAAACTAAGAAAATAGAACGAAAGAACAAAACCAGGGAAAGGAAAAAGAAAACACGTCTGCAACAATTCTTTTTTTCTCTCTCTCTCTCTCTCTCTTCCTCTTCCCTTTCCTGATCGACCGTGATTCTTGCCACTTAACTAACTCACTAACACACCAGCTAACTAACTAACAAACTAAGAAAATAGAACGAAAGAACAAAACCAGGGAAAGAAAAAAGAAAACACGTATGCAACAGTCCTTTTTTTTCCTCTCTCTCTCTCTCTCTCTCTCTTGCCTTTCCTTCCATTCCTGACCGACCCTGATTCTAGCCACTTAACTAACTCACTAACAAGCAAACCAACAAACTAACAGAACAAAACCAAGAAAAGAAAATAACATGCAACAATCCTTTTTCTCTCTCCTTCTCCCCGTCTCTTGCCTTTCCTTTCCTTCCATTCCTGACCGACCGTGATTCTGGCGAAGGGACAAGAAAGGAATTTTTGCCCTGCCCCTTTAAACGAAGAGAGCGCGACAGAGGGACCTTTACCGGGCCTGTCGCGCAGCGGGAAGCGACCGCTGAAAGAGCCGACGCGTGCCAGCTGACCGCTATACTGCAGACCTAAAGGGGAGGAACCAGGCTGGGGCGGGAGAGGCAGAATCGCCCCCACCAATAGCAACAGTAGGAGGGGACTGACAGGCTAGGAACGGGTATTGCTAGGAGAGAGAGAGAGAGAGAGAGAGAGAGAGAGAGAGAGAGAGAGAGAGAGAGAGAGAGAGAGAGAGAGAGAGAGAGAGAGCGTAGGAATAGAGAATGAAAGAATGGAAGAGCAGGGGAAAGGAGAGAAGGGGAGAGGAACGGAGAGGGGGAAAAAGGATGGAAGAAAATGTACAAAGAGGGAATGAAAAAAAGGAAGGGAGTGAAGGGGAAATAACGGAGAGGAGGGGAAAGGAATGGAGAGAAAGGGAGGTAATGGGCAGGAAAAAGAGAGTACAGAGACGGATAAAGGAAAGGAAGGTACGAAAGAGAGAGTAAGGAAAAGTATGAAAGGAAGCAAGGGGTAGAAAAGGAAAGGAAGGGAGAGAAGCGAAATCAAAGGTAAAGAATGGCTAGGAAAAAGAAAGAGCGTAAAGAAAAGGGATGAAAGAAAGGAAGACAGGAGTGAAGAGAAGGAAGAGAGAGAAAGGAATGGAATGAAAGGAAGTAAGGGAGAGGAAAGGAAAGGAAGAGAGACAAGGGAAGGGCTAGGAAAAAAAGTGTAAAGAAAATAAATGAAAGGAAGGAAGAGAGGGAGAAAGAAAGGCAGGAAAGAGTACATAAAAGGATTGAAAAGAAGGGAGAGAGGAGGGAAAGGAAGGGAGGGAGGCAGGTGAAAGAAAGAACGAAAGAACAAGAGAGTAACAGGTGAGTAATGAGAGAAACGAAGGGAAGGGAAAGGTAGATAGGAGAGCGACGATAAGTAATGGATAGCAACGAGGAACATAAGGAACAGGAGATATAATACAGTAGATTGAGAAGAGGAGGATATCAATACAATAACACGAGAGAGAAAAAAAACTGGAAAATGAGAAGGGAAAACACAAACATCTCGGGTAGAAAAAACGTCTTGGAAACGGCCGTCTGTGTGAGTGTGTGTGAGTGTGGCTGTCTGTATCTATCTCTGTACTTATGTCTGTGGCTGTCTTTGAGTCTGTGTGAGTCTGTGAGTGTATCTGTCTCTGAGTTTGTGCCTGTCTGTGAAGTCTGTCTGTCTGTGTTTGTGTCAGTATGTGAATGTGTTTGTATGTGTATGTCTGTGAGTCTGTTTTTCTGTTTCTGTGCCTGTGTGAGTGTGTATGTCTGTGTCTGTCTGTAAGTGTGTTTGTCCGTGAGTGTGTATGACTGTGTTAGTGTGTCTGGGTCTGTCTGTAATTGTGTGTGTTTATTTCTGTGTCTGTGTCTGTGTAAGTCACCACGGCCTGATTACGTGTTGGACTCGTGTGTATGTCTGTGTCTGTCTGTCTGTGAGCCTGTGTCTCTCTGTGTGTGTTCTTGTGCAGCCCCAAAATCCGCGATAAAGAATTATTCCGTTCCGATTTCACCGTCGAGTTGCAGTACGGCATTTTAATGAGGCAATTAGCAGTGATTTACTTAGTGTTTCTGATGAGAATATTAGTCTGCGTGGGGCGTGACAGCGATCTGATCATTAGTGGGGGAGGGGGGGGGGGAGAGGGGTCGTGTGTATGTGTATGTGGGGGGGGTTCGTGTGTGTGTGTGTTTGGGGGGTTCGTGTGGGGGGGTGGAGGGGGGTCGTGTTTGTCTGTGGGGGGGGTTGGTAGGGGAAGTGTGTGGGAGGGATGTGTGTGTGTGTGTGTGTGTGTGTGTGTGTGTGTGTGTGTGTGTGTGTGTGTGTGTGCAATTGAGCGGTGGATTGTACTGGAAAAAGGAAAATAATAACGAGGAAAAGTTGATAGATAATAAATAATCAAGAGCATTGTCAATATTATTAATACTCAAATTGTTCAAACTTTCCTCGATTTGCGTTTCAGTGACAAAGAGAAAATGAAAATAATCTATCGGCGAATACATAAATTAATAAAAAGATCATATGAACGTGTAAAGTAGATATTTTTTTTGCGTAGTTGACTTTGAACAAATTATACAAAACTATGCACGAACAAATGTAATGAAAGAACGAGTGAATTTATTGCAAGTTGATTAGTTAATAACAATATACACTTTACCGTTACCATCACCACCACCACCACCATCACTACCACCACCACCATCACCACAACCACCACCATCGCCACTACCATCACCACTATAATCATCAACACCATTACCACCACTATCATCATCAACACCATTACCACCACCATCACCACCACCACCACCACCATCACTACCATCACTATCATCACCACCACCATCACCACAACCACCACCATCGCCACTATCATCACCACTGTCATCATCAACACCATTACCACCACTATCATCATCAACACCATTACCACCACCATCACCACCACCATCACTATCATCACCACCACCATCACCACAACCACCACCATCGCCACTACCATCACCACTATCATCATCAACACCATTACCACCACTATCATCATCAACACCATTACCACCACCACCACCACCATCACTAATACCATCACCACCACCACCACCAATACCACCATCAGCCTCAATCTTTCACCTCCATTACCACCAACACCAGTTCTATCGCCAGTTTCACCACAGATAATACATTTAAAATCATCAATATGTCTTAACTTTATCTACCTCTTTATTTACCTGTTTTCCATCTATCTAAATATATCTTTCTTTCCACTCATCTTCCTACCTACTAATATTATCTACTCTTATTTGCTTTCAAGAGGAGAGTATCGGGACGCCCCTCCTCCCGAAATTGACATCTCTTTTGCCCTTGAGCTGCTTCCTTTACTGTAAAAATAATAACAAATAAATAATAATACATGTAAATCTTTTAATATGTGTAAGTCTATATAGCTGTTAAGTTACCTGTCTTCTCGTCCATCTTTTTCTCTCCCCTTACCTGTCTACCTACTGACAAAACTTACATTCCCATTAGTATATTATCAGTCTGCCTTTCTATTAATATATAAGTAAATAAATGTGTAAACAGATAAGTTAATATGTCAACACAAATAACCAAATGGTTCCCGTAACTCGCTAATAAGTCCGTTCATATATTAATATCGACGTAAATAATTTAATGGAACCCGTAGCCTGGCAATGGATGAATGAATACCTGAGTAACTGTATAACTAAATGGATAAATATGTGAGTTAATACGGCACACAATTCAGGAACGGTCATTAGTGATATATAACAAAAATAGCTCTGAGCATCAATAATCAGTTTGGGAGCGGTGAGTAGCGGGCTTTGTTTCTACACTCTTTTTGTTGCCCATGAGCCGTCTCCTTTGTTGTAAAATAAATCAAAGAAACAAACACGGCACACAAATTACCATCAGATCAAACAAACAAACACCTCAGGACACCTCTCCACCCGAAATTGACCTCTCTGTTGGCCACTCTTTGCTTTTATCTTTTTCTAGGAGCAGCGTATAGCGGACTTTTTTCTACACCTTATTTTATGCCCTTGAGCTGCTTCCTTTTGTGTAAAAAAAAAATGGGCCCTTAACATCAATTAATAGATAAATAAATAAACAAGTAAATAATTCCGTTTCACAAATAAACATAAACTCCAACAATTATATATAAAGCACAAATCGGTCACCAATACAAGTATCTAACTAAACTTTCAACTCTAAATGTAAACTATAAACTATAAACTCTAAGTAAGTAAACAGAACAAATCAGTTATCATTGCAAGTAAACACAAAACACAAGTAAGTCACCCACACAACTTAAACATATGCCACAAATCACTCAACGTAACGAACACATTAACCCAAACCCAAACCAGGTCAAAGAATCCTTCACAGCCCAGCCTGCGAGACCCATTACAGTGTCAGGACAAGCGTTAGAGGGAGAGGGAGGAGGGGGCAGAACCGTGACCATTCCCTCTTGCCCCCTTCCTCTGCCTTCCCACCCACCTACCCAGCTCGACCATTCATCAATAAATATCGCTGGGTAGTGGACGTGATCTACTAAATTTCTGTGCATCAGCGTTATACGGAAGGGATGACGCTTGTGGAGAGGGGTAGAGGAGGGGGGGGGATGGGCGTCTGTATGCATGTGTGTGTGTGTGTGTGTGTGTGAGGGAATGGGACTGTCCGCGTGTGAGTCCCGCTGTGCTCTAGATTACCTCGCTGTGACATTTGCCTCATTTAATTTCATTCCCCTCCCGTGATATGTTGCACCTGGGACTCACTCACGTTTGCCCTCATGCCATTAACCTGTAGCCGCTGCCTCGTGTCTGTGTGATTCGATAGACAGAGGAAATAAAGGAAGGGGAACAGAAATAGACACGGGAAGACCAGGGGGATGAAAACTAAGGTTGGAAAGGGAAGCAAGGGTGTTAACTCTTACATTCATTCTATTATGCTCTAGCTACCGCCTTCTGTATGTGTTGCAATAGACAGAGGAAATAAAGGGAAGGGGACAGAAATAGACACAGGAATTCCAGGAGGATGAAAATTAAGCTAGAAAAGAAGAACAAGGGAGTTAATTCTTCTTGCCTTCGTTCCATTAAACCTTAACTGCCGCCGTCTGTTTGTGTTGCGATAGACAGAGAATATAAAGGAAGGGATAGATAAATAGACACAGAAAGACCAAGAAGATAAAAAAACAAGGTAGAAAAGGAGAGAAAGGAAGTTGGATCTTCTTGCCTTCATCCCATTAAACCTTAACTGCCGTCTTCTGTTTGTGTTGCGATAGACAAAGAGAAAATCAAGGCAAAGAAAAAGAAATAGACACACAGGAAGACCAAGCGGATAGATGGAGAAAACATCAGGTAGAAGAAGAGAAAGGAAGTTCTTCTACACCCGAGACTCACGTTTGGCCTCATCCCAGTAATATGAAGCCTTTGCCTGTTTGTGTTGCGACAGACGGAGGAAACAAAGGTAGGGAAAGGGAAGTAGACACACTGGAACACCGAGGGGACGAAGAATAAGGTAGAGAAGGAGGGAAAGGGAGTTATTTTGGCCCTCATCCTAATCATCTATAGTCTCCACCTGTTGTGATACGAGAAACAGAAGAGAATGAAGGAAGCAAAGAAGAAAAGACACTGAGAAAAAAAACAAGAGAATGAAGAATGAGGTATGAAATGAGAGAAATAAACATACATATATTTAAACGCATCCCATTCAGCTGTTTTCTCCACCTGTTTGTGATACGAAAGACAAGAAGATAATAAAGGAAGCAAAGAAGAAAAGACACTGAGAAAAAAAACAAGAAAATGAAGAATAAGGTGTAAAATGAGAGAAAAGGAGATACATATATTTCAACGCATCCCATTCAGCTGTTTTCTCTACCTGTTTGTGATACGAGAGACAGAAGAGAATAAAGAAAGGGAAAGAGAAATAGACACTGAGAAAAAAAACAAGAGAATGAAGAATAAGGTGTAAAACGAGAGAAAGGGAGATACATATATTTAAACGCATCCCATTCAGCTGTTTTCTCCACCTGTTTGTGATACGAGAGACAGAAGAGAATAAAGAAAGGGAAAGAGAAATAGACACTGAAAAAAAAAACAAGAAAATGAAGAATAAGGTGTAAAATGAGAGAAAGGGAGATACATATATTTAAACGCATCCCATTCAGCTGTTTTCTCCACCTGTTTGTGATACGAGAGACAGAAGAGAATAAAGAAAGGGAAAGAGAAATAGACACTGAAAAAAAAAACAAGAAAATGAAGAATAAGGTGTAAAATGAGAGAAAAGGAGATACATATATTTCAACGCATCCCATTCGGCTGTTTTCTCTACCTGTTTGTGATACGAGAGACAGAAGAGAATAAAGAAAGGGAAAGAGAAATAGACACTGAAAAAAAAACAAGAAAATGAAAAATAAGGTGTAAAATGAGAGAAAGGGAGATACATATATTTAAACGCATCCCATTCAGCTGTAGTCTCCGGCTGTTGACGATATGAAAGACAGAAGAGAATAAAGGAAGGAAAGGAGAAAAGACACGGAGAAAAAAAAACAAGAGAATGAAGAATGAGGTATAAAATGACAGAAAGGGAGATACATATATTTCAACGCATCCCATTCAGCTGTAGTCTCCGGCTGTTTATGATACGAGAGACAGAAAGAATGAAGGATGGAAAGGAGAAAAGACACTGAAAAAACAAGATAATGAAGAATAAGGTATAAAATGAGAGAAATAGACATACATATATTTAAACGCATCCCATTCAGCTGTTTTCTCCACCTGTTTGTGATACGAGAGACAGAAAGGAGTAAAGGAAGAGAAAGAAGAAAAGACACTGAAAAAACACAAGATAATGAAGAATAAGGTACAAAATGAGAGAAATAGACATACATATATTTAAACGCATCCCATTCAGCTGTTTTCTCCACCTGTTTGTGATACGAGAGACAGAAGAGAATAAAGGAAGGTATGAAAACTAAGGTATAAAAGGAGAAAGGGAGGTTTATTCGCCCTCCTGTTAACCTGTAGCGCCTCCTGTTTGTGATACGAGAGATAGAGGAAATAAAGAGAGGGAGAGGGATATAAGCACGTAGAAAGCACGGAAGGATTAAAACTAAAATATAAATGAAGAAAGGGAGGTATATTTGCCCTCCTATTTACCTGTAGTCTCCTCCTGTTTGTGATACGAGAAACAGAAGAAAGGGAAAGGGAAATGCAGGAACAGAAAAGCAAAGGGGATGACGAAAAGGTTAGAAAAGACATTGCATTGTTCCTCCTTTTCTGTCCCTTTCCTTTCTTTTTTCATCCATTTCTGTCTTGTTCTTTTTGCCTTAGCTGACTTTTAACCGCTTGGTCTTCCTGTGTTTCCATCTGTCTCTAAAAGGATCGACAGTGCTTTATTTCCTCTTATATCTTACACAGCATCAGCGGACAGAGAGACACGGAAGGCTAAAGGTTAATGGGTATCTATATTTAACTTTCATTCTTTTAGTGGTGTTGTATATACAAGACTTTTTTTTTCCTTACCAGAATCGAATCCCAGACATAAGGTTTCAAGTTAATGTGTTTCTATATTTAGCTCATCCTTTTTGTGTTTCTGTATTTATTTTTCTTCCTCTTTAATGTTTCTATATACGCAGTTACACGATACACGATGTTTTTCCTTCATTTCCTTATTTTCTTTATCAACATCGCCTCACCATCAGAAAGTCATGAGTTGGTGGATGTCAGTATCTAATTCACGCCCTTTTGTTGTCTCTGTGGTTATATTTTTTTGTCTCAGCCCAATATTCTCAAACATTTCGAGGTTTACACACCCACATTAGATAAGGCTTTGGTAGACGCTATGTTAGTAGTATTTCCATGGGTAGTTTTATGAGTCCACCGGTAGTTTGACAAGGCTTCTGCACCATGAACGTGAAGAGAACAATCATAAGAACCAGACTAATCTCCTTTGTGGCCTTTGGAAATAGTTTTGCCTGAGCCGAAAGCGTCTGGGAATATGGTCCTCAGTGCCTCGATATCACATTTCCTTTCATTTATTAACCAGAAGGAGGAGGAGGAGTTAAAAGAAGCCGAACAAGAACAAGAATAGAAACAAGAAGACCAAGAACAATAACGAGCACAAAGACTAGGGCCGCTTTCACAGTCACTTTGTTTGTTTTGATCGTTACCAATGGCGGTGATCAACGCTATAGTTTTCCACGTGAAACTGGCCTATGGGGAAGTGGCGGCTGCAAAGGAAGCGAGAGTTGTTGAGAGTGTGTGGCAAGGTGCGGGGCTAGGCTAACCCTGCAGCCACCACTACCCCATCGGCCAGTTTTACGTGGAAATACTATAGCGGCGATAACAGCCATTGGTAACTATCAAAACAAACAAAATGGACTGTGAAAGCGGCCCTAGAAGAGGAGGAAGAAGAAAACGAAGAGACTGAATCATGCGGGGAAATGAAACCACGGCAAACACTTACAACAAAGATGCAAGGAAGAAAGGGGACGGCAAGTGAAGGGAGATGGAAGTGTAGAAACGAATTAAAGCCAAGTCAAAATAACTCTTGTGGAGGAAAGAGACAAAGGAACCGTGAAGGGAAGAG
>NW_026111763.1:350000-361315 GCF_024679095.1 Eriocheir sinensis | reverse complement strand
TACCTGTCTCCTCTTCACACCTGTAATTACACCTCTCTCTCTCTCTCTCTCTCTCTCTCTCTCTCTCTCTCTCTCTCTCTCTCTCTCTCTCTCTCTCTCTCTCTCTCTCTCTCTCTCTCTCTCTCTCTCTCTCTCTCTCTCTCTCTCTGTTTATCACTTTGTAGATTAATAAAGAAAGGATAAAGAAAGGAAAAGTGTGTGTGAGAGAGAGAGAGAATTTCTTTGTTCCTCAACGGAAGAGAGAAGAGAGTGACGATGAGAAGAGAGAGAAAGAGAGAGAGAGAGAGAGAGAGAGAGAGAGAGAGAGAGAGAGAGAGAGAGAGAGAGAGAGAGAGAGAGAGAGGAAAAGCGACTTGGTTAGGTAAGTGAATGAGAGAGAGAGAGAGAGAGAGAGAGAGAGAGAGAGAGAGAGAGAGAGAGAGAGAGAGAGAGAGAGAGAGAGAGAGAGAGATTTACATAGATTTACATAGAAAATCAGACCACACAGACCCCATGGTCCAGACTTGGTGGTCTGTCCTTAAACCTAAGTGATTTTACATTAATCAGAAGACTCCAAAACGTTGCACTTCTACTCTAGTTGATATTAAGTTGAAGGAAGTGACGGTCGAGCTTATTTTTGAAGGAGTCAATCGTGTTACACTGGACCACTGATGATGGGAGCTTATTCCATTCTCGCACTACAACGTTGGTGAAGAAAAATTTGGTGCAGTCTGAATTTACTTGTCTACATCTGAGTTTTACGCCATTGTTCCTCGTGCGCAAAGTGTCATCGATCATAAACAATGTTGATCTGTCTACATTCGTGAAACCATTAAGTATTTTAAAACAATCGATCAATTTTCCTCGGAGGCGACGTTTCTCAAGAGAGAACATGTTAAGGGTAGAAAGCCTTTCTTCGTAGGATTTGTTGCGCAAGGAAGGGATAATTTTCGTTGCCCGACGCTGAACACCTTCTAATTTAGCAATATCCTTTGCATGGTGGGGAGACCAAAACTGTACCGCATATTCCAAGTGGGGTCTGACTAAACTGTTGTAGAGCGGGAGTATTACATCTTTATTCTTAAATAAAAAGTTTCTTTTAATGAAGCCCAACATTCTGTTCGCTTTATTTGCTGCATCGATGCATTGCTGTGAGAATTTGAGGTTTGACGCTATTATGACCCCCAAGTCCTTGACGCATTGAACGCTTTTGAGTTTAACGCCGCGCATTTCGTAATCAAACTTCTTATTCCTCGTTCCAACTTGAAGGACCTGGCACTTGTCTACGTTAAAGGGCATCTCCCATCTCTCCGACCAAGCTGAAATTTTGTGCAAATCCTCTTGGAGGCTTTGCCTGTCTTCGTCAGTGAGAACCGAGTTACCAATCTTTGTGTCGTCTGCAAATTTACTAATGCGGTTATTGAGTCCAACATCCACGTCGTTGAGAGAGACTGCCTTCGTTTCTTAATCTAAGTTTCACACGAGAATATTTCCCTTTGAAACATAACTCGTCATGACAATATTACAAGGCAATTTAAACTTCAAATTCCTTGTGTCAACTAGAAAGCTTATGTTATTTCGTTTTTGTTTATTGATTTATCCTAATATTTAATAGTTTACTTTTTCCATCTCTTTCATCCTCCTTTTTTTTTTTAAGCAATCATCTTCATCGAGGTTCTCCTAAAATAGCAACAGGCACGTGAACGTCAAACCAGCTGCATTTTTTTTTTTACTTTCTTTTTTCATTGATTTTTCTTATTTTTACTTTTTTTTCTATCTCTTTCACCCTCCATTCTTTTTTTCTTTTTTTTTAAGCAATCATCTTCCTCGAGGTTCTCCTAAAATAGCAACAGACACATGAACCTCAAACCAGCTGCATTTTTTTTTACTTTCTTTTTTCATTAATTTGTCTTATTTTTACTGTTTTATTCTTTTCCTATCTCTTTTACCCTACATTCTTTTTTTTAAGCAATCATCTTCATCGAGGTTCTCCTAAAATAGCAACAGACACATGGACTTCAAACCAGCTGCATTTTTTTTACTTTCTTTTTTACTACTTTTATTATGTTGTTTTTGTCTATATCCGTGCCCATAACCCCGGGGGGCTGGCTCGGGGGCATCCCGTTATAGGTGCAGAAGACTTATTTATTTCCCTGCCCGCGTCCAGAGCATTAAAAAAGACAGCTGGATGGAGAAATATGTGCATGTTTTATTATTCCTGGGTTTACAAGCATAATACTTCATTCTAAATATGCCCTCATTTCTCGCCTTTTCTAACTTACACGCATTCATAACCCAAACTTATTTCCTACCTTTGCAGAGATAGAGAGTCCCGGTTTTGCATCTGTTACCTTTCAACATTACAATAACTTACGTAGTGTACTAATATGCCTTCATTTCTCTCCTTTCGTAACCTTTCCACATATTCACAACCCAAACTTATTTCCTCCCTTGCAGAGATAGAGAGTCCAATTTTTGCATCTGTTAGCTTTCAATATTACAATTATTTATGTAGTGTACTAATATACTCTCATTTCTCTCCTTCCATAACCTTTACACGCATTCATAACCCAAACTTATTCTTCCCTCACAGAGACAGAGAATCCTGGTTTTGCGTCTGTTATCTGTCAACATTACAATAATTTATACTGTGTACTAATTACATTTCCTTTCTCTCGACAGGTAAGTGGCGAGACCTGTCACCTGTGTCACTAGAGGAAGGAGTCAGTGGCGAGAATGGTTCAAGGTTTGGAGTGTGTGTGTGTGTGTGTGTGGGTGGGTGGGTGGGCAGGATGTAGCATTAGTGGTAGTAGTAGTAGTAGTAGCAGTAGTAGTAATAGTAAAATAATAATAATAATAATAAAAACAATAATAATAATAATGACAATAATAACAATAAACGAAGGAAAATAAGCAGAGGAAACAGACTAACAACACAGTATAATAACGTGTACGCAATTCTTACCTCACATTATTACAAACAGGAAAGCAAAAAAAAACACCAATTATATCTCTCATTCTGTGGTGTTTATATCATAGTTCAGCTGCGGGGAGGCTTAGTACCACCACCACCACCACCACCACTACCACTACCTCTTCTCCTGTGCTGCTGTGGGTGGTGTGCGCGGCGCCTCTAACTCTTCTTCCACGACATTAAGTTCCCGAGTTTGAGCGGCTGCGAGATGAATTGTTATGTGCAGAAGGACTTGTCTTCTGCGGCGAGTGCGCGCGTGATGGGTGTGCCGCAGAGAGGAAGGGAGAGTAAGGGAAGGAGAAGGAGAGAGTGGAAGAGTGAGGAGGATAGTGTGAGCGGTGAAGGAGAGGGAGTGGGTTATATGGGGAAGGAGAGGAGAGTGGGAGAGTGAGGGAGGAGAGTAAGAGGGAAGTAGGTTATGAGGAGGAAGGAGAGAGGGAGAGGAGAGAGTGGGTAAGAGAAAGGAGGAAGAAAGGAGAGGGAGGAAAAAGATTACGTATTGGTTTCGTTAAGTGAATAAAGAGGAAGATAAGAAGAGTGAAAATAAGCAAAGGAAGGAGAGGGAAAGATGGATGGAAGGAAGGAGAGAATGAAGAGAAAGGAGGAAGAAGGGGAGAGGGAGGAAATAGATGGTGGCTGGGGTTAGGTAAGTGGAGGGAAGAGGAAGATGAAGGGTGAGGGAAGATGAGGAGAGAAAGTGAAAGAAGGAGATAAGAAGAGATGGATGCTGGGAGAGAGAGAGAGAGAGAGAGATTTACATAGATTTACATAGAAAATCAGACCAAAAAGACACCATGGTAAAGACATCGTGGTCAGTCCTTAAACCTAAGTGATTTTACATTAATCAGAATACTCCAAAACTTTGCATTTCTACTCGAGTTTATATTAAGTTGAAGGAAGTGACGGTCGAGCTTAATTTTGAAGGAGTCAATAGTGTTACACTGTACCACTGATGATTGGATATTATTCCATTCTCGCACTACAACTTTGGTGAAGAAAAATTTGGTGAAGTCTGAATTTACTTGTATACATCTGAGTTTTACGCCATTGTTCCTCGTGCGCAAAGTGTCATCGATCATAAACAATGTTGATCTGTCTACATTCGTGAAACCATTAAGTATTTTAAACCATTCGATCAGTTTTCCTCAGGCGACGTTTCTCAAGAGAACATGTTAAGGGTAGAAAGCCTTTCTTCGTAGGATTTGTTGCGCAAGGAAGGGATCATTTTCGTTGCCCGACGCTGAACACCTTCTAATTTAGCAATATCCTTTGCATGGTGGGGAGACCAAAACTGTACCGCATATTCCAAGTGGGGTCTGACTAAACTGTTGTAGAGCAGGAGTATTACATCTTTATTCTTGAATACAAAGTTTCTTTTAATGAAGCCCAACATTCTGTTCGCTTTATTTGCTGCATCGATGAATTGCTGTGAAATTTGAGGTTTGACGCGATTTTGACCCCAAGTCTTTGACGCATTGAACGCTTTTGAGTTTAACGCCGCGCATTTCGTATTCGAACTTCTTATTCCTCGTTCCAACGAAGGACCTGGCACTTGTCTACGTTAAGGCATCTCCCATCTATCCGCCCAAGCTGAAATTTTGTGCAAAGCCGCTTGGAGGCTTTGCCTGTCTTCGTCAGTGAGAACCGAGTTGCCAATCTTTGTGTCGTCTGCAAATTTACTAATGCGGTTATTGAGTCCAACATCCACGTCGTTGATGTAAATAATGAAGAGCACTGGGCCAAGGACCGAGCCCTGAGGACGCCACTAGTGACAGGCGCCCACTCTGAGTTAAATCCGTCAATCACTACTCTTTGTTGTCTGTTGCTCAACCAATTCGCGATCCATTGGTTTACTTGACCGTCAATACCTATTTGCTTTAATTTGTAAAGTAATTTATGATGCGGGACTTTATCAAACGCTTTCTCGAAATCAAGATAGACTACGTCCAGTGATTTGGTTACGTCATAAACAGTGAAGAGGTCGTTATAAAAGGTTAATAGGTTTGATAGGCAGGATCTTTTGTTTCGGAAGCCATGTTGTGAGTCCCCAATCAATGAGTGGCTTTCAAGGTAATTCACAATTTTGTCTCTAATTATGCCCTCAAGTAGCTTACCTACAACCGAAGTTAGACTAATGGGCCTGTAATTACCTGGTACTTTTTGTCTCCTTTCTTGAAAATCGGTGTCACGTTAGCCTTTTTCCAATCTGAAGGGACGATGCCTTGTCGCAAGGACATATTGAATACGGTTGTGAGGAGGAGAGTATTTCGCTCTTTGTTTCTTTCAGCAGAGTTGGATATACTTTGTCAGGTCCAGGACTTTTATTTGTTTTAAGTGAATGGAGAGCTTTAAGGACTTCATCGGTTGTTATTTCAAAATTAGGCAATGCATGCTCGAGATTTACAATAGTACTGGTGTTGGTGGTAGCAAGAGGAAGACTGTTAGTATTAAACACCGAGGAAAAGTAATTGTTTAAGAGGTTTGCAATGTGTTGGCTGTCAGTCACTAGTGCACCGTCGCTGTTTGTTAAAGGTCCAATACCACTTTTGATCGCCTTTCTGTTGTTTATGTAACTGAAGAAAGATTTCGGATTATTTTTACAGTTGGCTGCAATATTTTCTTCGTATCTACGCTTTGCCTGACCTACTAGTCTTTTTACTCGTCGCCTGGCATCGTAATAAAGTCTAATGTTTTCAGGCGTGCTTTGTTCTTTCTTTAACCTGTAAGACAATTTTCTCTCCTTGACTGAGTGTTTAATTTCGCTATTAAACCAAGGTGGGCTTTTATTAGTGTTATTTCGCTTCTCGCACAAGGGACGAATGTGTTCTGCTGAGTGAGTAAGTGATTTTTAAGGCTTAGCCAGGCTTCCTCTACGTTGCCGTCATCTGATAGTTGTGTTTCTGTTAGTTTTGTCAGTTTCTACGAAGTTAGCTCTTTTGAAATTGGGCACCTTTACTTTATTTTCAGTCACTGATGATTGAGCTTTAATGTCGACGCGCACTAATTTATGATCGCAGAACCGAGGTGTTCTCCTACCGTGACACTACTGACAAGGTTATCTTGGGTCGTTATAACAAGGTCGAGCATATTATTTTGTCGAGTTGGCTCAGAAACCATTTGGCTTAGATAATTTTCTTCTAGAGTGAAGGTTCAAGTGATGGGAAGACAAGAACTGCAAATGCCAGCGACGTTTTTCTCCTCTTCCATTATTTCATTTATTCATCTGCCTCTCCTCTCCTGCCTCCTACTACTGAGCATAAACAAGGCAGCTTCTGAACCTGTGCCGACAGTGTCCATGAACTTTCGACTCTTTAATGGGGAGAGTATCATTCGAGCAGAATCTCCTCACATATCAGTGTTCCCTCATCACCAGTCGCTGTTGGATGCTAAGTGACTTGCCTTAAGACCTTTGTCTGCATTTCAAGATTTAAACCCATATCTACGTGATTCCAGCAGGACATTGCCTTCATGAGGCAGATAATATCTTATCAAAATTGACTTCATGCACATGTTTAAACATCGATCAAATTCCTCACCCTTCATCATCCTCATCATCATCATCATCGTCTTTGTATCACTAGTATTATTCCTTCTTCCTCCTTCCTTCTTTTTTTTCATCCTTCCCTTTCGCGCCGAACATGGGAGGAGTGGAATATCCGTGCTTCCTCTTGCTGTGCCCTTCTTTATTTCCTTCTTCTTTCTCTCCCTCACTTCCCTCTTTGCCTATCTATTCATCTCGTTACTGTTTCCTTCCTCTTGGATTCCTTTTCCTTTTCTTCCCTTCGTGTTTTCCTCTTGTTCCTTCTTTTGCGCTTTTCATTCTTCTTCAGTATTTTGTTCTTCTTCATTTCCTTTCCTCATCTTTCATTTTTCCTTCAATATGCTTATGCCTCTGTTTTCCTTGATTAGTACTTGCGATTGACAACTTTTCTTGGACAAAAGAACCCACCACCCCTCTACGGTTTCTTTCATTGTTCATCTGTAACCCATCTATGTCTTATTCCTTTCTTAAATCCCTAACCGTGGTGTCTAAATACGTGTCCAGCTTCTTTATATGACTTGCATCAAAGTTTTATGTCAGAGCAAGACATCATGAGATTCATCATTAAAATTTGTGGAGTTTCTGCAGGCTACATACCTTAAAACCACTGACCTTATTCTTAGGATAGCATGCCTCTCAGGAAGCTTTGTTGGTGATAGCCAGAGGTACTGGAAGGTTCAGACTGTCGGAATTGAAGTCCTGTTGATTCATGAGGTGTCATTATTTTGGGCGGTCATGGAGTTCAGGACGTTCATGCGCTGTAGGAGAATGTCAGTTTTTAATTGTTCCCAAAAAGAGAGAGGGCAGAGAGCTCTTTCACTTTCTGACCCATTCTTCAGCCTTTCCATCTCCTTCTCCTCCTCCTCCAGGTAAGGCAGAGGAAGGAGGAGGCGTGTCTGTAATGGTAGAAGCCGGCAGGTGTCAGGCAGGTCAGGCTGAGACTGCTCATGCCTGGCGGAGCTGTTTGTGAGTCTCCATCCTGTTGTTGATCAAAGGGAGGTGGAGGCGGAGGAGGAGGAGGATGCTGGTGGAAGGGGAGAAGAGGAGAGGATCAGGGCTTAGAGTGATACTGGAAGGGGATGAGACTGGATGGGCTGAGACTGGTGAAGGAGGCGAAGAAAAGAAGGGTCAGTGTAGCCGGTGCATGGAGAGGAAGAAGGGAGAGGGAAAGTGAAGCTGGGAGGCAGGAGGAGGATGCTGGTGAGAGGAGAAAGAAGGATGAAAAGCTTGAGTGATACTGGAAGGAATGAGATTGGATGTGCTGAGACTAGTAAAGAAGCGAAGGAGAAGGGGTCAGTGTAGCTGGCATGAAAAGGAAGAAGGGAGAAGTGAAGCTGGGAGGCAAAGAGGAGGATGCTGGTGGAAGGAGAGGAGAGAGAAGGATGAAGGCTTAGGTGAAACTGGAAGGGGATGAGATTGGATGAGCTGAGACTGGTGAAAGGAGACAGAAGAAGGAGTGAGTGTATCTTGATGGGAGAAAGGCTATAGGAAAAGGAGAAGTAGATTTGTCAAGTGGGACGTGATTTATGCAAGAAACGTCACTATAGAAGGAAAAGGAGATATAGGAAAGAGAGAAAACGGAGATATAAGATTGAGAGGAACTAAAAGCATGACAAAGTATTAAAAGAGTCTGACAAACCAACCAGACGAGCAGGAGAGGACCAGAAAGACAAAAAAAGGAAAAAGAAAAAAACATCACATAGGAAAGAGGAAAAGGAGATATAAGATTGAGAGGACCAGAAAGCAAAAAAAAACATCACAGACCTCACTTTTTTCTTTTCCTCCTTCAGTCGACTTTCTTGCTTATTACTCGTGTTTATTTCCATTACTGTAGCCACAGGTTTCCTCCTCTCTCCTCATAAACTTTCTCTCCTCTCTCCAATCACCTGTGAAGGGGAGGAGTCAGCCACCAGTGAGTTCTTCCTCCTGGTCTCCGCCTCATTATGAAAAGTTTGTCCTGAAGGTGAAGAGGCTTAGAGGAGGAGGAGGAGGAGGAGGAGTTTAAGTAGAAGCGGAGGAAGAACATGAACGAGAAGAACAAGAGGAAGAACAAGAACAAGAAGTGGAGGATAAGGAGGAGGAGGAGAAAGAAGATAAAGAAGAAGAAAAGAAGGAGCAAAGAAGAAGACGAGACAATATATAATGAGAAGAAAAAGAAGATGAAGAAGAAGAAGAAAAGAAGATAGAATATATAACAAGAAGAAAAGGAAGATGAAGAAGAAGAAAAGATGAAGTAGAATGAAAAAATAAAACGATTGGGAAAGGAAGAGAAAAGAAGAAGAAAGGTCCAATTAAAATGAAAATAAAGGCGATGGAAAGAAAATGGAAGGACACACACATGCAAGCTAAAAAAGAAAAACGAGGAAAGAGGAAAAGGAGACCAAAAAAAGAGGACCATAATAAAAAGTACTATTAGTGGTTTTGTGTCCGAAGAATGAAGGAGGAGGATGAAAGAGAGCACTTCTTTGTCTCGTCACGTCCTAGAGAGAGAGAGAGAGAGAGAGAGAGAGAGAGAGAGAGCAGAACACTAAAACAGCACCAAAATGTATATATCAAAAGGGAAATTGTATTGAAGTTATCACACATACACGACAAGGCTATCAGAAGAACGTGTTTAGCTCCCAACTTTGATTTATTAGTGGAAACAAAAGTAGTAGTAGTAGTAGTAGTAGTAGTAGTAGTAGTAGTAGTAAAAGTAGTAGTAGTAGTAGTAGTTGTAGTAGAGGTGGAAATAGTAGTAGTTGTAGTTGGGAGTTATAGTAGTAGTAGTAGTAGCAATATCTGTAGCTGTTATGATAGTTGTTGTTGTTGTTGTTATTGTGATGATGCTAAGAATAATAAAGGTAATTGTAGAAGGAAGGTACAGTGATAACAATAATAATATAACAATAATAATAATAATAATAATAATAATAATAATAATAATAATAATAATATTCCTCGTCGACTGGAATTGTTTTCCTTCACGGCCCACTCGCTTGTTTTCTTCCCGGCCGATTCAAGAAGGAGGAGGAGGAGCAGGAGGAGGAAGAGGCTCGCTATAACCTTTAACCTTCCTCCTCCTCTTTTTGTATCGAGAAAGAAACGGAGGACCATCGAACAACAACAACAGCAAAGAGGAAGAAGAAAAGAAATAGGAAACAAAAAGACTTGCAAGAAATGAAGAACAATAAAAAGAAAGAAAAAATAGCATTGAAACGTCACACACACACACACACAAAAAAAAAAAAAAACAGATAATAAACAAACTAATCTAAAGGTTTAAGACATGAAAAAATAGATGGATTTTTTTTTACAACAAAGGAGACAGCTCAAGGGCACAAAAAAGAAACAATAATAAAAATAGGATAGATAGATAGATGAGTAGAGAGATAGAGAGAGAGAGAGAGAGAGAGAGAGAGAGCAACAGACAGGCAAACAGACAGACAGACAGCCATAGCAATCACGTTTAGCTGCACAATGAAAGGACAGGCGATCAATATAAGAGATAAAGGAGGCTTCAGGAACGACCCGGAGGAGGAGGAGGAAGAGGAGGAGGAGGAGGAGGAGGAGAAGAAGAAGAGAAGAAGGGAGGTCTTAGCCGTACAAAGGTGGGTTAGGAAGGAGGAGGTGGAGGAGATGGAGAAGGAATATTAGGGGTAGGAGAAGGAAGGAGGTGAGAGATGGAGGAGGAAGGATTAGGATAAGTAGAGGAGGGAGGAAAGTGGGTATAAGAAAGGATAAGAGGTGGGAGTTTAGTCTTATAAAGGTGGATAAGGATAGAGAAGGATGGAGGATATGGAGTAGGAATATGGGATAGGAGAAAGAAGGGGGTGATAGGTGGAGGAGGAAGGAAATGGGTCATGAGTAAGAATTGGGATAAGTGGAAGAGGGACAGGAGAAGGAGGTGGAGTATTGTACAGGGTAGGAAGAAGCAATGAAGCGGATGTGAGCGTGGAGAGGAGATATAGAAGGACGGAAGTGGAGTAGAAAATAGTAATAGGATTGAAGTACGAGGATAGAAGGGTGAGAGGAAACAAAGTGGAATGAAGAAGAAAGAGGTGATGAAGGGAAGGTGGAGGAGGTGCGGCAATAAAACGATGTGGAAAGGGTAAAGGTCAGGTGGAGGCGGTTAAAAGAAGGAGTGGGATGAACTTGGCGGGAGGGGGAGTGTTGGGGAAGACGGGGGCTGAGACGGGGAAGGGGTTGGGGAAAGGAGAGGGGAAGGGTTGGTGAGAGAAGGGGGAGTTGGGGACGAAGGAAGGGAGTGGGGATGGAAGGGTGAGGAGTTTGGAAAGGAGAAGAGAGAGAAAGGGGTTGGGGAAAGGAGAGGGAAGGGTTGGTGAGAGATGGGGGAGTTGGGAAGGAAGGAGGAGGTTGGGGATAGAAGGGAGGCTGGGTGGGTGAGGGGCGATCCTTGTCATCTGTCTGTGTGGTGAAAGAAAGAGTTTTGTCCAGCAGAAGCAGGATTTGAAGTGAGGAACCTTTGATGGGGTAATGCGTCTTGAAGCAATGCAGGAGGAGGAGGAGGAGGAGGAGGACATGAATGGAACAGTTCAGGTTTTACAAAACTTGCATTCATCGTGTTTGTTTGTTTGTTTGTTTGTTTGCCTGAGCCCCTCCTACACACACACACACACACACACACACACACACACACACACACACACACACACACACACACAGATATTGGTGGCATATTGCTTTTTATTAAATACTCTTTTAATCATTTTTTTTACATTATTCTTTTACTTTCTACAACAATAACAACAACTACTACTACTACTACTACTACTACTACTACTACTACTACTACTACTACTACTACTACTACTACTACTA
>NW_026111763.1:270000-345000 GCF_024679095.1 Eriocheir sinensis | reverse complement strand
CCTTGAGCTGCTTCCTATGCTGTAAAAAAACAATTTGGGTTTTTTTAGGTTAGGTTAGGTTAAGTTTAGGGTATCTTCAAACACATGATAGCCAGCACCTTATGGAGTAAAACAACAACCCCAATCCTCACTAACCTAGAATCCCCTGTCTTCCCTTCTTCAACTCCTCCACCTCCTCCTTGCCCTACCCACCTCCCTATCTTTAATATAATGTTCACTAAATCACCCACACTGTCACCGTAATCCCTCCTTCCTCCCATCTTCCCTCCTCCCTCCTCCTCCACCACTCCCCTTTCTTCCCTACCTTACTGCATTCACCCATTCTTTCCTTCTTCCCCAAAATTACCAAACCATCCCCTCCTCACCCCAACAATCCCCATTACATCCCAAAGCTCCTCAGCCTCCCCACTCCACTTCATTCAGCCATCTCATCTATCTTTCCTTCCTCCTCCCCAATATCCCACCACCACCCAAAACTCCATCACCTCCCCCTCTCTCCCACCTTCCCATCCTTCCCTCCCTCCCTCCTTCACGCTATCTCCCATCCATCTATCTTTCCTCCACCAGAATCGCCACTTTACCTCCACCTTCCCCTTCCCCTTCCCTTCCCCCTTCCCCTCCCCTCCCTTCCACGCCTCGCCCATCTGTTTACCCAGCCTCGAAGTGGATTCCTTCTCGCTCAGATAATTACTAATTGAATTTTCCACAAAGTTTTACCTTAAAGTTGAAATCTGACCTGCTCCGCTGCACCCCCCATTCCTGACCCTCCACCTCCGCCCCACCTTCTACCCCCTCCTTTCTAGCCAGCACCCCAGCAACCTCCTCCCTTTCCTCAGTCCATCCGTTGCATCTCTCTCGTTTGTTTTGTTTTGTGTTTCATTATTTTTGCAGCAATAGTTTTCTTTTTTTCATTTGTTTTGTTGTTGTTGTTCTTTGTGTGTATGTGGATAGAGGATTTATGTGTGTGTGTGTGTGTGTGTGTGTGTGTGTGTGTGTGTGTGTGTGTGTGTGTGTGTGTGTGTGTGTGTGTGTGTGTGTGTGTGTGTGTGTGTGTGTGTGTGTGTGTGTGTGTGTGTGTGTAACATTAATTAAGGTGCGTGGCCCGGCAAGGTGAAATGCACAGGAATTGGATTAACCTTCTCACACCCTCCCATTAACCTCGCATTGTCCTCAGATTGTCCTCCTGTTTTCATTATATTGTCCTGATTTCATTGTATTGTCCTCTTTTCATTGTATTGTCCTGTTTTCATTGTATTGTCCTCTTTTCATTGTATTATCCTGTTTTCATTGTATTGTCCTGTTTTCATTGTATTGTCCTGTTTTCATTGTATTGTCCTGTTTTCATTGTATTGTCCTGTTTTCATTGTATTGTCCTGTTTTCATTGTATTGTCCTGTTTTCATTGTATTGTCCTGTTTTCATTGTATTGTCCTGTTTTCATTGTATTGTCCTGTTTTCATTGTATTGTCCTGTTTTCATTGTATTGTCCTGTTTTCATTGTATTGTCCTGTTTTCATTGTATTGTCCTGTTTTCATTGTATTGTCCTGTTTTCATTGTATTGTCCTGTTTTCATTGTATTGTCCTTTTTTCATTGTATTATCCTGTTTTCATTGTATTGTCCTGTTTTCATTGTATTGTCCTGTTTTCATTGTATTGTCCTCCTTTCATGATATTGTCCTCCTTTCATGATATTGTCCTCCTTTCATGATATTGTCCTTTCATTATATTTTCCTCCTGGTTTCATTGTGTTCTGCTCCTACTTTCATATTATCCTCACTTTGTACTCATCTCTCTCTCTCTCTCTCTCTCTCTCACACACACACATACACACACACACACACACTAATCCTTATCCACGTTCCATTCTTATCAATATAATCTTTACACATCTCCCTCGTTTCCCCATTAGCTTGCCATAGAGGATTATAAAGTCCTTTCCATACGTCTGTGTTGTGCCTTTTCATTGATGCTGAGTATTAATGAGATCTTTTCCTCTCTTTACAGGTAAGGCACAATACTTGAGGCTCGAGAGGAAGGAAGGAAGGAGTGGTGTAAGCTGATCAAGGTTTGGCGTGTGTGTGTAGGAGGGGACGTTTGTGTGTGTGTGTGTGTGTGTGTGTGTGTGTGTGTGTGTGTGTGTGTGTGAAGAATTAAAAGCAAAAAGAAGATATGTTGCTTCATTACTACGTATAGCAAATTTAGTGACAAAAAAATGCAAAACTAAAAGAGGGAAGCAGAAACGAAAGAAAAAAATACACAAAAAAAGAGAAAAATTCATATTCATTCATTTACATTTTACAGAAGCGAGAGAAAAGAACTAGAAAATTTAGCAACAACACAAGCAAAATATAACATTGTGGTGCAACTCAAAATAATAAAAAAAATACATAATTCATCACAGCTATCATGAGATCAAAGGAATGGATAGAATAGACACTTAAAAAAAACATAGATACATAAAAGACTACAGAATTAACAGATAGACAATATGATAGGACCCAAAGGCAGGAGTAGGAGGAGGGGGAGGAAGAGGAGCCTTTGATGAAGCAGATAAGGGTGTGCCTATCTCTGAGTGCCGGTTCAGTGCCATTGCAAGAAGTGGCGAGGATGTGAAAAATGTAATGGTCGAGTTCTGAATTCCTGAGGTGACGTGTGGGAGGAGGAGGAGGAGGAGGAGAGGCAGAGTAGGGTTCGAGAGAGGATCATTGAGGATATTTGTTCGTCCCTTATCCTCCTCCTCCTCCTCCTCTTCCTCCACCTCCTCTTCCTCTTCCTCCTCCTCCTTGACCTCATCCTACTAACAATGTCCCTCTCATCGTTTTTTTTTGCTTTATTTATCCTCCTCCTCCTCCTACTACTCCTCCTCCTCGAAGCGCCGTCAGGAATGTGTTGTCAGGTTGTCAGGGATATTACACACACACACACACACACACACACACACACACACACACACACACACACACACACACACACACACACACACATTATTACGTACATACATGGCATACACGGGTGATATTAATGTGCGTGTCTCCGTCCCGAGTTATGTAATTATATTTATGCATCTCACGCCGGGTGGCCGCCATTAATTACAGGTGGGGAAGGTGGGCATGGGGAGGGGGGCATGTAGGTGCATTGTACGACCAGTTGTTTGATGACTCTTGTGGTGATGATAATGATAATGATGATGGTAATAATAATAATAATAATAATAATAATAATAATAATAATAATAATAATAATAATAATAATAATAATAATAATAATAATAATAATAAGTACAGTATAGATGGTAATGATGATGGGAATGATAGTAAGTGCTGTAAAGATGCAAAGGAAGGGAAAGTTTGACAAAAGGAAAGGCAAAGATGTGTGTGTGTGTGTGTGTGTGTGTGTGTGTGTGTGTGTGTGTGTGTGTGTGTGTGTGTGTGCAGACGAAGGAAAGTATGAGCGGAAAGGAAGGAAACGAATAATGAGGTCTTTGGAGCCCTGAGGGAGGTTCAGTAACACGAGGATTTCTTGGTATTTTTTTTAAAAGTTGAAAAGTGGCGTAAGAAAAATCCTTTGTCTTAAGATACCCAAGAGGAGGAGGAGGAGGAAGAAGAAAAAGAAGAAGAAGAAGAAGAAGAGGAGGAGGGGAACAAAAAAAAGGACAAGTAAGAAGATGATAACGAGAAACTGTATGATAGAAACTTAGCAAAATGATAAAGGAAAAACAGAGGCAACAAAACAGGTATGATATGGATGGATGCATTGATATAACTGGATGGAAAAAGACAAACAAGTAAAGAGAGAGAGAGAGAGAGAGAGAGAGAGAGAGAGAGAGAGAGAGAGAGAGAGAGAGAGAGAGAGAGAGAGAGAGAGAGAGAGAGAGAGAGAGAGAGAGAGAGAGAGAGAGAGAGAGAGAGAGAGAGAGAGAGAGAGAGAGAGAGAGAGAGAGAGAGAGAGAGAGAGAGAGAGAGAGAGACGAAGGTAAAACAACAAGTAATGACTCAGCAAATTGTTTAGAAACACATGACGGAAAAGAGAAAAAGAAAATAATGTTAAACTAAAACGAAGTTAGAACATGACTTGAGGTTCTCACAAACTAGCAACATGTAAGAGAAAATATATGAAGGTAAGAATTGAGATTATAGAATTTTTTTTTATAATTGGAAAGGGGAGAAGGGGGGAAAGATGGAGGGAGAAGAACTTGGTGGGTGGGAAGGTGGGGAGGAAAGGGAGGGGAGGTGATGGATAAGGCAGGTAGGGAGGAGAGTAGTGGAATTAGATAATGGGAAAGGGGGTAAAGGAATGGTGGGGATTGGAGGGGAGGGATTCTCAGGTAAAACTCTTATATAAAAACGAAAATAAAAATAAAAGCAGAACAAAATTAATGAAAAAGAATGAAAACGAGCCCTAGATTCTCATTACACGAGATTATTTAAAAGAATAAGTAAGAAAGGAAACAACGTAAAAAGATGAGAGTGAAAGAACTTAAAAATGTGTGAGAGAGAGAGAGAGAGAGAGAGAGAGAGAGAGAGAGAGAGAGAGAGAGAGAGAGAGAGAGAGAGAGAGAGAGAGAGAGAGAGAGAGAGAGAGAGAGAGAGAGAGATTTACAGATTTACATAGAAAATCAGACCACACAGACCCCATGGTCCAGACTTGGTGGTCTGTCCTTAAACCTAAGTGATTTTACATTAATCAGAAGACTCCAAAACGTTGCACTTCTACTCTAGTTGATATTAAGTTGAAGGAAGTGACGGTCGAGCTTATTTTTGAAGGAGTCAATCGTGTTACACTGGACCACTGATGGTGGAAGCTTATTCCATTCTCGCACTACAACGTTGGTGAAGAAAAATTTTGTGCAGTCTGAATTTACTTGTCTACATCTGAGTTTTACGCCATTGTTCCTCGTGCGCAGACTGTCATCGATCATAAACAATGTTGATCTGTCTACATTCGTGAAACCATTAAGTATTTTAAAACATTCGATCAGTTTTCCTCGGAGGCGACGTTTCTCAAGAGAGAACATAATAAGGGTAGAAAGCCTTTCTTCGTAGGATTTGTTGCGCAAGGAAGGGATCATTTTCGTTGCCCGACACTGAACACCATCTAATTTAGCAATATCCTTTGCATGGTGGGGGGACCAAACTGTACCGCATATTCCAAGTGGGGTCTGACTAAACTGTTGTAGAGCGGGAGTATTACATCTTTATTCTTGAATACAAAGTTTCTTTTAATGAAGCCCAACATTCTGTTCGCTTTATTTGCTGCATCGATGCATTGCTGTGAGAATTTGAGGTTTGACGCGATTTTGACCCCCAAGTCTTTGACGCATTGAACGCTTTTGAGTTTAACGCCGCGCATTTCGTATTCGAACTTCTTATTCCTCGTTCCAACTTGAAGGACCTGGCACTTGTCTACGTTAAAGGGTATCTCCCATCTATCCGACCAAGCTGAAATTTTGTGCAAATCCTCTTGGAGGCTTTGCCTGTCTTCGTCAGTGAGAACCGAGTTACCAATCTTTGTGTCGTCTGCAAATTTACTAATGCGGTTATTGAGTCCAACATCCACGTCGTTGATGTAAATAATGAAGAGCACTGGGCCAAGAACCGAGCCCTGAGGGACGCCACTAGTGACAGGCGCCCACTCTGAGTTAAATCCGTCAATCACTACTCTTTGTTGTCTGTTGCTCAACCAATTCGCGATCCATTGGTTTACTTGACCGTCAATACCTATTTGCTTTAATTTGTAAAGTAATTTATGATGCGGGACTTTATCAAACGCTTTCTGGAAATCAAGATAGACTACGTCCACTGATTTGGTTACGTCATAAACAGTGAAGAGGTCGTTATAAAAGGTTAATAGGTTTGATAGGCAGGATCTTTTGTTTCGAAAGCCATGTTGTGAGTCCCCAATCAATGAGTGGCTTTCAAGGTAACTCACAATTTTGTCTATAATTATGCCCTCAAGTAGCTTACCTACAACCGAAGTTAGACTAATGGGCCTGTAATTACCTGGTACTTTTTTGTCTCCTTTCTTGAAAATCGGTGTCACGTTAGCCTTTTTCCAATCTGAAGGACGATGCCTTGTCGCAAGGACATATTGAATACGGTTGTGAGGGAGGAGAGTATTTCGCCTTCGTTTCTTTCAGCAGAGTTGGATATACTTTGTCAGGTCCAGGACTTTTATTTGTTTTAAGTAAATGGAGAGCCTTAAGGACTTCATCGGTTGTTATTTCAAAATTAGGCAATGCATGCTCGAGATTTACAATAGTACTGGTGTTGGTGGTAGCGAGAGGAAGACTGTTAGTATTAAACACCGAGGAAAAGTAATTGTTTAAGAGGTTTGCAATGTGTTGGCTGTCAGTCACTAGTGCACCGTCGCTGTTTGTTAAAGGTCCAATACCACTTTTGATCGCCTTTCTGTTGTTTATGTAACTGAAGAAAGATTTCGGGTTATTTTACAGTTGGCTGCAATATTTTCTTCATATCTACGCTTTGCCTGACCTACTAGTCTTTTTACTCGTCGCCTGGCATCATTATAAAGTCTAATGTTCTCGGGCGTGCTTTGTTCTTTCTTTAACCTGTAAAACATTTTTTTCTCATTGACTGATTGTTTAATTTCGCTATTAAACCACGGTGGGCTTTTATTAGTGTTAATTCGCTTCTCGCACAAGGGTACGAATGTGTTCTGCTGAGTGAGTAAGTGATTTTTAAGGCTTAGCCAGGCTTCCTCTACGTTGCCGTCATCTGATAGTTGTATTTCTGTTAGTTTTTGTCGGATTTCTACGAAGTTAGCTCTTTGAAATTGGGCACCTTTACTTTATTTTCAGTCACTGATGATTGAGCTTTAATGTCGACGCGCACTAATTTATGATCGCAAGAACCGAGGTGTTCTCCTACCGTGACACTACTGACAAGGTTATCTTGGGTCGTTATAACAAGGTCGAGTATATTATTTTGTCGAGTTGGCTCAGAAACCATTTGGCTTAGATAATTTTCTTCTAGAAATTGATCATTCTATGTGACTCGCCTTCTGTACCTGACAGTGTCGCCCAGTCGATATGGGGGAGGTTAAAGTCTCCTAATATCAGTGAGTCGCTGTTATTAAGTGACTGCCTTAAGACGCTGTACATTTCAAGGTCGTCATCGAGTGATTGCCCGGGAGGTCTGTAGGTGACAGATATATTTAAATTGACTTTTGCAATGTTTACTTGCACGCACAAATGTTCAACGTTACTGTTTCCCGGTGTTTTGTCAGTGGGTTGCAAATAGCTTTTGACATAAAGGGCGACGCCACCGCCTCTACGGTTTACACGATCTTTGTTGAAGAGTCTGTAGCCATCTATGTTGTATTCGGAACTTAAATCAATATTTGTGGTGTCGATAAATGTTTCGGTTATAGCAATTATGTCAAAATTTTCTGTTAAAGCAAGACATCTCAGTTCATCAAATTTGTTTCTTAGGCTACGCGCATTGAAACTAAGGATTTTTAAGTTATCTAGAGGCTTGGTAATAGAGGTGGTGGTACTTGCGGGATCACGGTTACGGGTTTGTGGTGATGCACGGCGTCTATTTACACGGGCGAGGTGGAGGGACGTGGCCGTGACTCGTTTTTTGCTCGGATGACACGCACTGCTTCGTTGAGGAGCCTTCCGAGTCTGGCTGCCCCGATGGGAGAAAGGTGCAATCCGTCCCTGTGGAACAGCTCATTTTGTCCATAGAAATTGTCCCATGCGTTTAGGAACTCCACGTCAAGCTCCCTACAAAGAGTCTGTAAGCGGTTGTTTAGGCTGAAGGCCCACTGAAAAAGTCGCTCTCCGCCCAAGTCCGTGGTAGAACTCCTGAAATCAAAATGTTAGGGGATTTAGTCTTATACTGCTGGATGAGCCTACGGTACTTCTCCAGGAGTTCCTCAGACCGGGTCGTGGTGATGTCGTTCGTACCTGTGTGAATAACAAACAGTGAATCATTAGTAGCCTGGGGAGATCTCCTCAAGAGCAGCAGTTATGTCGTCGATCCCAGCACCAGGATAGCAATAGTTCCGTCTTCGACGAGGAACTCTGCCGCAGAACTCAACGACCTGCTGGCGAATCATGGAGTCACCCACCAGGAAGGTGCTCTCCTGCTCGTCCTCCTCCTCCAGAATGGCAAACCTGTTGAAGCAATGAACAGGATAAATCGCTTGTCTGGCTGGTTTGGCTCCTCCATTCACGACGGTGAAGCCATCATGGGCGGTGCCACTAGCATCCTCCCGTTGCGTGGTGTTGTCCGCTGGTGTCGACGGTACCGCTGAGGGCAAGGGGCGGTTGGAGAAGGGTTTGGCACCACAGCAACGTTAGCCTGGATGAATTCCTGCAAGGAGGCAACAGTGCGAGAAAGCTCTATTATTTTATTCTGACCTGCTTCCATCTTCTCTTGCTCCTGCAGTCTGGTCTCGAGATGCTGCCTGGTGAGAGAAAGCTCTATTATTTTATTCTGGCCTTCTTCCATCTTCTCTTCCTGCTCCTGCAGTCTTGTCTCGAGATGCTGCCTGAGAGACACAGTCGACAGACAGCAGAACGCCCTGTAAAAAGTGAGCTGAGAAGCTACTGTTACAAGTACTGCACTTTAGGCGCCATCTTAGCTGAAATGAAAGAGATAAAACACAGAGTGAAGGGGATTAGGAAAGGGGTGAGGTGTGAGAGGTAGTTTAGTAATGGAGGAAAAGTGAGAGAGAGGAGGAGTAGGAAGGGATGTGAGGTGAGTAAAGAGGGGAAAGAGAGGTGTGTGAGATCAAGGAGGGTTAGGAAATAGGTGAAGTGGGAGAGAAGGAGTAGGAAGGGATGTGAGGTGAGTAAAGAGGGGAAAGAGAGGCGTGAGTGAGGTGTGTGAGATCAAGGAGGGTTAGGAAATAGGTGAGTGGGATAGGGGAGGCGTAGGAAGGGATGTGAGGTGAGTAAAGAGGGGAAAGAGAGGCGTGAGGAGGTGTGTGAGATCAAGGAGGGTTAGGAAATAGGTGAGGTGGGAGAGAGGAGGAGTAGGAAGAGATGTGAGGTGAGTAAATAGGGGAAAGGGAGGCGGTGAGTGAGGTGTGAGATCAAGGAGGGTTAGGAAATCTGTGATGTGGGAGAGAGGAGGAGTAGGAAGAGATGTGAGGTGAGTAAAGAGGGGAAAGAGAGGCGGTGAGTGAGGTGTGAGATCAAGGAGGGTTAGGGAAATAGGTGAGGTGGGAGAGAGGAGGAGTAGGAAGGGATGTGAGGTGAGTAAAGAGGGGAAAGGGAGGCGGTGAGTGAGGTGTGAGATCAAGGAGGATTAGGAAATAGGTGAGATGAGTGAGAGGGAGTTTGGGAAAGGAGGTAAGTGGGAGAGAGGAGGAGTAGGAAGGGATGTGAGGTGAGGTGTGTGAGAACAAGAAAGGTTAAGAAAGAGGCGAGGTAAGGGTGAAGGGATGGGTAAATAGGATGTGAGGTAAGGTGAGTGAGGGGGGGAGGGCTTAGAAATATGTGGAGGTGAGGGAGGAGCAGGAAGGGCTAATCCTCTAGGGGATGAGGAGGAGCAAAAGGGATGTGAGGTGAGCGAGGGTGGGGGGGGCCTAGGTGAGGTGAGGGAAAGGGGTGTAGGAAGTGTTAATCCTCTATTGGATTTAAAGAGGGTGTAGTGAGGAGGAGCAGATTGAACCTCAGGGAATTCAAAGGGTGGTTGTCGACACACCCAAATCACACGTGAGACACTCGGGAACACAAAGTCACACTGGGACACACGAAACACTTAGAAACCCAAGCACAAGCACGACTAAACACCTCAAGTCACTGCAAAAACACCGGAAATACAACAGCACACTCAAAACACTCTGAAACCCACGCAGAGCACTATAAACAGCCAAATCACACGCAAAAGCACTGGAAACACAACACACTCGAAACGCAGAACACTCGAAAAACAGCCAAATCACACGCAAAAACACCGGAAACAAAACAGCACACTCAAAACACTCTGAAACCCACGCAGTACACTTAGAAGCAGCCAAATCACACGCAAAAACACCGGAAACACAACACACTTGAATCACTCTGAAACCCACGCAGAACACCCGGAAACAGCCAGATCACACGCAAAAACACCGGAAACACAAATCACAGAGGCAACCACAGGCAGAAACCACAAGCGAACACACACCGAGCACGTGTCGGGAAATCACAGGCAACACACAAGGTCCACAAGCGAGAACACACAAACGCACGTGAAAGCAAACGCAATCCCAAGAGCACGACGAAAACACAGGGCAAGCGATGTTGTGGAGCGCAGCGGGGTGAGGTCACGACCTTCTCTCAGCAGAGGTCGGGAGAGAGAGAGAGAGAGAGAGAGAGAGAGAGAGAGAGAGAGAGAGAGAGAGAGAGAGAGAGAGAGAGAGAGAGAGAGAGAGAGAGAGAGAGAGAGAGAGAGAGAGAGAGAGAGAGAGAGAGAGAGAGAGAGAGAGAGAGAGAGAGAGATTTACATAGATTTACATAGAAAATCAGACCACACAGACCCCATGGTCCAGACTTGGTGGTCTGTCCTTAAACCTAAGTGATTTTACATTAATCAGGAGACTCCAAAACGTTGCATTTCTACTCTAGTTGATATTAAGTTGAAGGAAGTGACGGTCGAGCTTATTTTTGAAGGAGTCAATCGTGTTACACTGGACCACTGATGGTGGAAGCTTATTCCATTCTCGCACTACAACGTTGGTGAAGAAAAATTTGGTGCAGTCTGAATTTACTTGTCTACATCTGAGTTTTACGCCATTGTTCCTCGTGCGCAGACTGTCATCGATCATAAACAATGTTGATCTGTCTACATTCGTGAAACCATTAGGTATTTTAAAACAGTCTTTGACGCATTGAACGCTTTTGAGTTTAATGCCGCGCATTTCGTATTCGAACTTCTTATTCCTCGTTCCAACTTGAAGGACCTGGCACTTGTCTACGTTAAAGGGCATCTCCCATCTATCCGACCAAGCTGAAATTTTGTGCAAATCCTCTTGGAGGCTTTGCCTGTCTTCGTCAGTGAGAACCGAGTTACCAATCTTTGTGTCGTCTGCAAATTTACTAATGCGGTTATTGAGTCCAACATCCACGTCGTTGATGTAAATAATGAAGAGCACTGGGCCAAGGACAGAGCCCTGAGGGACGCCACTAGTGACAGGCGCCCACTCTGAGTTAAATCCGTCAATCACTACTTTTTGTTGTCTGTTGCTCAACCAATTCGCGATCCATTGGTTTACTTGACCGTCAATACCTATTTGCTTTAATTTGTAAAGTAATTTATGATGCGGGACTTTATCAAACGCTTTCTGGAAATCAAGATAGACTACGTCCAGTGATTTGGTTACGTCATAAACAGTGAAGAGGTCGTTATAAAAGGTTAATAGGTTTGATAGGCAGGATCTTTTGTTTCGGAAGCCATGTTGTGAGTCCCCAATCAATGAGTGGCTTTCAAGGTAACTCACAATTTTGTCTCTAATTATGCCCTCAAGTAGCTTACCTACAACCGAAGTTAGACTAATGGGCCTGTAATTACCTGGTACTTTTTTGTCTCCTTTCTTGAAAATCGGTGTCACGTTAGCCTTTTTCCAATCTGAAGGGACGATGCCTTGTCGCAAGGACATATTGAATACGGTTGTGAGGAAGGAGAGTATTTCGCTCTTTGTTTCTTTCAGCAGAGTTGGATATACTTTATCAGGTCCGGGACTTTTATTTGTTTTAAGTGATTTGAGGGCTTTAAGGACTTCATCGGGTTTTATTTCAAAGTTAGACAATGCATGCTCGGGATTTACATTAGTACTGGTGTTGGTGGTGGTGGTGGGAGGACTGTTATTATTAAACACCGAGGAAAAGTAATTATTTAATAGGTTTGCAACGTGTTGGCTGTCAGTCACTAGTGCACCGTCGCTGTTTGTTAAAGGTCCAATTCCACTTCTGATCGCCTTTCTGTTGTTTATGTAACTGAAGAAGGATTTCGGATTATTTTTACAGTTGTCTGCAATATTTTCTTCATATCTACGCTTTGCCTGATGCACTAATCTTTTTACTCGTCGCCTTGCATCATTGTAAAGTCTAATGTTTTCGGGCGTGCTTTGGTCTTTCTTTAACCTGTAAGACAATTTTCTCTCCTTGACTGAGTGTTTAATTTCGCTATTAAACGAAGGTGGACTTTTATTACTGTTAATTCGCTTCTCGCACAAGGGGACAAATGTGTCCTGCTGAGTGAGTAAGTGATTTTTAAAGTTTAGCCAGGCGTCCTCTGCATTGCCGTCATCTGATAGTTGCATATCTATTAGTTTCGAAAAACAGTAACAGGCATGAGGAAAAAAACGATTAGTCAGAAAAGCAAAGAGGAGTTTAAAGGACAAGGAAAAAGAGGGAAAAAAAGGAGATGAGAGAATGGAAAAAAAAGCAGAGAAGACAAATAGGAGAAGAATAGTAGCAGATATGACGACAAAAGAAATAGAAAAGCAAAGATTAGTTAAAAGGACAAGGAAAAAGAGGAAAGAAAAGGAGATGAGAGAATGGGAAAAAAAGAAGCAGAGAAGACAAATAGGGGAAGAATAGAAGTAGGTATAAAAAAAATAATCACAAAAGCAAAGAATAGTTTAAAGGACAAGGAAAAAGAGGAAAAAAAGATGAGAGAATGGAAAAAAAGAAGGGGAAGAATAGAAGTAGGTTTGAAGAAAAAATATTAGTAAGAAAACCAAAGAATAGTTTAAAGGACAAGAAAAACAGAGGAAAAAAGAATGCAAGATGAGATGACGAGATGAGTCTGTACACGGATCTTCTCTCATCGCGAAGTCACATTAGGGGAGAGAGAAGGCTGGGAGATCTGGGCGCATCTGTCTCGGCAAAGGAGGTTGCAGGATCGATCCGGCCGGCCTGATAACTTGACAGCTGCACCTACCATTAGAGAGAGAGAGAGAGAGAGAGAGAGAGAGAGAGAGAGAGAGAGAGAGAGAGAGAGAGAGAGAGACCATTAGAGAGAGAGAGAGAGAGAGAGAGAGAGAGAGGAGAGAGAGAGAGAGAGAGAGAGAGAGAGAGAGAGAGAGAGAGAGAGAGAGAGAGAGAGAGAGAGAGAGAGAGAGAGAGAGAGAGAGAGAGAGAGAGAGAGAGAGAGAGAGAGAGAGAGAGAGAGAGAGAGAGAGAGAGAGAGAGAGAGAGGAGAGAGAGAGAGAGAAGAGAGAGAGAGAGAGAGAGAGAGAGAGAGAGAGAGAGAGAGAGAGAGAGAGAGAGAGAGAGAGAGAGAGAGAGAGAGAGAGAGAGAGAGAGAGAGAGAGAGAGAGAGAGAGAGAGAGAGAGAGAGAGAGAGAGAGAGAGAGAGAGAGAGAGAGAGAGAGAGAGAGAGAGAGAGGAGTAGAAAGGATAGTAAAGAGATTGAGACGATGAGAGAGAGAGAAAGGGAGAGAGGAGACTGACTAGAATTAATAATACTGTAAGAAGGAGATGATGTGAGAGAGAGAGAGAGAGAGAGAGAGAGAGAGAGAGAGAGAGAGAGAGAGAGAGAGAGAGAGAGAGAGAGAGAGAGAGAGAGAGAGAGAGAGAGAGAGAGAGAGAGAGAGAGAGAGAGAGAGAGAGAGAATTTATTTTAGTTGAACTGGAGGAAAGTAAGGCGGAGGCAAAGGAAGGAAGCGGAGGTGATTAAGGCGAGGTGGAGGACAGTAAAGGGGTGGAGAGAGAGTGAGGTAGGTTAGGGGAGGGGACGAGGGAGAGGACGAGGAAGGTTAGGGGAGGGGAGAGAGGGAAGGAGAGAGAGTGAGGAAGGCTTGGGAAGGAGGGAGAGTGAGGAAGACCTGAGAAAGGGAGAAAGGGAGGAAGACTTGTGGACGGTAGAGGGAAGGAGGGAGAGTGAGGAAGACTTGAGAAAGGGAGAGAGTGAGGAAGACTTGGGGAGGGTAGAGGGAAGGAGGGAGAGTGAGGAAGACTTGAGAAAGGGAGAGAGTGAGGAAGACTAGGGAAGGTGAGAGAGGGAAGGAGGGAGAGTGAGGAAGACTTGAGAAAGGGAGAGAGTGAGGAAGACTTGGGGAGGGTAGAGGGAAGGAGGGAGAGTGAGGAAGACCTGAGAAAGGGAGAAAGGGAGGAAGACTTGTGGACGGTAGAGGGAAGGAGGTCGAGTGAGGAAGGTTAGATCCTGGCCTCGTGTTACCGTTACCCGCCACGCACAATGTAGTGACTCTCCTGATGCGGGAAGCGACCCCAGACCTTCAATCAACCCTAACTTCAGCGAGCAGCTACAGCGTATGCCCCAATTATAGATAGATAGATAGATAGATACAGATAATTTTCCTCTTACCTTCCGACCATGTCACAAAGCTTCCTAACAAAGAGCAAATCGCAGCAATTGGAAGAACACACATTACGAAATGGACTTTGAAACACTCCAGCTAAAAAAGTAGTTTGGGACGAACAGAACCTCTACCAGTGTACTATGCGAAAGAGCAATTATGTCGTCTGTTCCTACACGTAGTCTTTATAACTCTTCATTGGTAGGACGGGAGGAGAGGGAAAAGAATATAGTTAGTGTGATGAGTAAGATAAGGGTGAAAGATGAATAAAAACACAGCTATGAGAAGGAACGAGGCAAAGAAATGCAAGGAAATGAGCGAAAGGAAAGAGAGAGAGAGAGAGAGAGAGAGAGAGAGAGAGAGAGAGAGAGAGAGAGAGAGAGAGAGAGAGAGAGAGAGAGAGAGAGAGAGAGAGAGAGAGAGAGAGAGAGAGAGAGAGAGAGAGAGAGAGAGAGATATATAGAAAATCAGACCACACAGACCCCATGGTCCAGACTTGGTGGTCTGTCCTTAAACCTAAGTGATTTTACATTAATCAGAAGACTCCAAAACGTTGCACTTCTACTCTAGTTGATATTAAGTTGAAGGAAATGACGGTCGAGCTTATTTTTGAAGGAGTCAATCATGTTACACTGGACCACTGATGGTGGAAGCTTATTCCATTCTCGCACTACAACGTTGGTGAAGAAAAATTTTGTGCAGTCTGAATTTACTTGTCTACATCTGAGTTTTACGCCATTGTTCCTCGTGCGCAGACTGTCATCGATCATAAACAATGTTGATCTGTCTACATTCGTGAAACCATTAAGTATTTTAAAACATTCGATCAGTTTTCCTCGGAGGCGACGTTTCTCAAGAGAGAACATGTTAAGGGTAGAAAGCCTTTCTTCGTAGGATTTGTTGCGCAAGGAAGGGATCATTTTCGTTGCCCGACGCTGAACACCTTCTAATTTAGCAATATCCTTTGCATGGTGGGGGGACCAAAACTCTACCGCATATTCCAAGTGGGGTCTAACTAAACTGTTGTAGAGCGGGAGTATTACATCTTTATTCTTGAATACAAAGTTTCTTTTAATGAAGCCCAACATTCTGTTCGCTTTATTTGCTGCATCGATGCATTGCTGTGAGAATTTGAGGTTTGACGCGATTTTGACCCCCAAGTCTTTGACGCATTGAACGCTTTTGAGTTTAACGCCGCGCATTTCGTATTCGAACTTCTTATTCCTCGTTCCAACTTGAAGGACCTGGCACTTGTCTACGTTAAAGGGGATCTCCCATCTATCCGACCAAGAGATATATATATATATATATATATATATATATATATATATATATATATATATATATATATATATATATATATATATATATATATATATATATATATATATATATATATGCAATGGTACAGCGGGAAGGGGAAAGGGGAAAGCTCCAAGTGAAGTGACGATAAGCATCCTTGTACCGGACCCCTGAACCTCGCATCCTCCTTAAAACACACACACACACACACACACACACACACACACACACACACACACACACACACACACACACACACACACACACACACACACACACACACACACACACACACACCAAACAAGAGCACAAGCCCGCGCGGTGGTGTGTGTGTGTGTGTGTGTGTGTGTGTGTGCTTTCTTTCGTTCGACTCTCCCTGTTCTACAAAAACGGATCCTACGGCGGAGGAAGACCCGAGAGGATTTTTCTCCCTGCCCGTCGGCGTTCCGGAGGCCATTCTGTTTTCAATCCCTGAGCTGACGAAAGCTGTTTTCTGCCACGAAACCGTAATTATTTTTAATATCATCTCACAAGCAACAACTATGAAGTTCTTCCTTGCTTGGACGCTCGTCATCATCCTGGGGATGATGGCCGGTCAGCCGGTCAGCCAGCCGGCCAGCAGCTGGCCGGCGGGTTTTTTTTTTTTTTTTTTTACGTTGTTGCCTATTGCGCCGGTAGGCATCTTCCCGGTGGGGCCTGATGGTCGGCCCAAGGCTTCTTCCAGGTGGGGCCTGATGGTCGGCCCAGCCCGTTCTGGCGCAGGCGAGTGTTTTATAGTGGCGCCATCTTGCATTGGCTCATGCTGCCCCCCGGAACTCGTTCTTGATTCGCTTGGACGGCTTCCTCTAGAGTCCGGGTTGATGGGTGGTCTTCAGGACAGCATGTGGGTAGTGTTAAGCCACTCGGCGGTGACTGAAAAATCCGAGTGGTAGCGTGGGGATTCGAACCCGCGTCGTCCATCACGCGGTGAATGTGAGCCCAGTACGCTACCACCTACGCCACCGCCTACCCAGCTGCTGGCCGGCTGGCTGACCGGCTGACCGGCTGTCCGGCTGACCGGCCATCATCCCCAGGATGATGACGAGCGTCCAAGCAAGGAAGAACTTCATAGTTGTTGCTTGTGAGATGATATTAAAAATAATTACGGTTTCGTGGCAGAAAACAGCTTTCGTCAGCTCAGGGATTGAAAACAGAATGGCCTCCGGAACGCCGACGGGCAGGGAGAAAAATCCTCTCGGGTCTTCCTCCGCCGTAGGATCCGTTTTTGTAGAACAGGGAGAGTCGAACGAAAGAAAGCACACACACACACACACACACACACACACACACACACACACACACGACGGCGAGGAATTGTGAGCTCCAATGGGCTCCCAAAGGACAAGGTGCCCTACCCTAGCCTCGAGAAGGCCAATTACGACCCTTGGAAGAAACATGACGAGGGGGAACTCAAAGATTTCCCCAAAATGCCTGATCTTGAGAAGATGAACACAAGTTTGCAAAATGGCGCGAATGACAGTATCAAGACCGTGGAAAGGAAAGTCTTTGATAATAGAGATGAAACGGGGCATGTAACCGGCAATAAGACAGTCGTTGAAAAGACTACAGAAACTGACCTACAGCCCAACGGAAATGTATCAAAGATTACGGAAACACAGGTTGTTATTGATGAGGAAGGTAAAGAAAGTGCCGAAAAATCTGTCACAGAGAGCAAAACTCTGACGCAAACCACTCCACACAACGGGTCCCTAACACAGACGGTGGACGTGAACAAGGTCACGGACGAAGAGGGTAATGAAATACACGAGGAAGTTGTTATAAAGAAGGAAGCAACAGTACTGCCTCTTACCAGTGCCACTGAGGTAACAAAGGAGATTCTGCCAGGCAATAAAACGAATCAATTATTAGCAACAGAGAAAGAAGAAAAACTACCTTTAGAGGAAACCATTAGGGAAACATGTGGAAAGTAAGAACGATACGGATAAGAGCGACGGACGCCAGAAAGTAGAACGGACAGAGAAAACCATTGAGATTCTTCCCGGCAATAAAACGAATGAAATGTTAGTAACAGAAAAAGAAGAGAAACTGCCTTCACAGGAAACCATTAAGGAGACATCTGTGGAGACTAAGAATGTAACAGAAAATGGCGATGGTCCTCTGACAGTAGAACGGACAGAGAAAACAAAGGAGATTCTGCCATCCAATGAAACGAATGAAATTATAGTAACAAAGAAAGAAGAAAGACTACCTTCACAGGAAAGCATTTCGATGACATCTGTGGAGGAGAGTAGAAATGCTTCAGAAAATGGCGATGGACCTCAGAAAATAGAACGAACAGAGAAAACAAAGGAGATTCTGCCCGGCAATAAAACGAATGAAATTGTTGTAACAGAGAAAGAAGAAAGACTACCTTCACAGAAAAGCATTTCGATGACATCTGTGGAGGAGAGTAGAAATGCTTCATAAAATGGCGAAGGACCTCTGGTAGTACAACGAACAGAGAAAACAAAGGAGATTCTGCCCGGCAATGAAACGAATGAAGTTGTTGTAACAGAGAAAGAAGAAAAACTACCTTCACATGAAACCATCAAGGAAACATCTGTGGAGAGTAGGAATGTTACAGAAAATGGCGATGGGCCTCTGGTAGTTGACCGAACAGGGAAAATAATGGAGATTCTGCCCGGCAATGAAACGAATGAAGTTGTTGTAACAAAGAAAGAAGAAAAACTACCTTCACATGAAACCACCAAGGAAACATCGGTGGAGAGTAGGAATGTTACAGAAAATGGCGGTGGACCTCTGATAGTTGACCGAACAGAGAAAATAAAGGAGATTCTGCCCGGCAATGAAACGAATGAAGTTGTTGTAACAGAGAAGGAAGAAAAACTACCTTCACATGAAACCATCAAGGAAACATCGGTGGAGAGTAATAATGTTACAGAGAATGGCGATGGACCTCTGGTAGTAGAACGAACAGAGAAAACAAAGGAGATTCTGCCCGGCAATGTAACGAATGAAGTCGTAGTAACAGAGAAGGAAGAAATACTACCTTCACGGGAAACTGCTGTGACGCCACCGAAGGTTGTTAAAAAGATTAGGAGAAGGAAAGCTTGTAGGTGTGACTCGTTGTTGACCCTTTCGGTGGTAACAGAAGAATTAATTGAAAGAATTGCTCGTGTTGTATTGAAGGAAATGACAACAGAGTAGTGATAGTGTGTTACTGTTTCTCTTATCAATTTCTTTGAAAAAAATAAAAATAAAAATAAATATTAAAGAGGTCAGGAGGCCGTGAACCATTCAAATATGTCACTTATGAACACGGTGATTGCGGCCCCGGTTTAGACTCGAGAGAGTTGTGTTTCTTTTAAGAGTGTACACACACAGTGCCGGTTTGTGTCCGGCCCTGAGTATCACAGCAGTTAGTGGCGTCCATCGTTCCTCCATTGTCCTCGAATTTTACGGTTCTCGCGATTAATTTGCCAGATTTTGCACCACATATCGCGCCTTTTGTTGGGTATATTTTTGTGTGTGAGCGTTACCGAGAGAGAGAGAGAGAGAGAGAGAGAGAGAGAGAGAGAGAGAGAGAGAGAGAGAGAGAGAGAGAGAGAGAGAGAGAGAGAGAGAGAGAGAGAGAGAGAGAGAGAGAGAGAGAGAGAGAGAGAGAGAGAGAGAGAATAAAGAAAGCATAAGCGTGCGTGATACAACAAGCAAAGCAGAAACAGTTTGGATGAGGATAATACACAAACAATATTGATAAGATAAGAACGTGGAAAAGCTATAAAAGGGATGAGAAAATATGAGCATCAGAGAGAGAGAGAGAGAGAGAGAGAGAGAGAGAGAGAGAGAGAGAGAGAGAGAGAGAGAGAGAGAGAGAGAGAGAGAGAGAGAGAGAGAGAGAGAGAGAGAGAGAGAGAGAGAGACTGCATTTCCGATTACTTTCCTATACCATCATTTATCTTTCCTTTTTTAAACCAATTTTTCTCCGCTCCAACACAATCCCATTCTCTCCTAACCTGACCTTCTCCTCCTCCTCCTCTTTTTCCTCTCCTACCCTCTCTCCCACGCCCCTCCCCACACGCACACAAGCCTCCTCCCCGCGCCCACTGTGATTCAATGGCCCCGCGGCAGCTACATAGGAACACACATGTTGGTTTGTTTTCCTAGATACACATTTTTGACCTGACGACCTCACCGCAGCTGCGTACTTTGTTATCGTCTTAACGCGCCTAATTGTTTCCGTCTTGCCTCGCCCATATCTTCACCATGACGTCCTCAAGCGTTGTTCTGGGTGTGGCCTTCTGCATGGACAAGCAGTACTTTCTTTCGAAGGAAGTTTGTAGGTTCTTGGTTAAGACTCAGAAGGATGATCAGAGGATCATTTAGAGAATAGGGTTACGACTCGCCGCCCAGGTACACTTACTTACTGGTTAGTGCAGCAACAACAAGCTCCGCCTCCTCCTCCTCTCCCCTCCTCCTCTTCTCCTCGTCCTCCTCCCTCCTCCCCCTCCCTCACCCACACAGCTCCTCCCATCCTCCTCCTCCTCCTCCTCCTCCTCCCTCCTCCCTCCCCTCCTTCTCTTCCTCGTCCTCTCCTCCTCCTCCTCCTCCTCCTCCTCCTCCTCCTCCTCCTCCTCCTCCCTCCTCCTCCTCCTCCTCTCTTTCTCCTCCTTGTCCTCCGCCTCTTCTCGTCCCTCCCTCCCACACCTGTCCTTCACCTTCCCCTTCCCCTCTTCCTCCTCCCTCTCCTCGTCCGTCCTCCTCCCCACCTCACTCTCCTCCTTTCACCTACCTCCTTCCTCCTCCTCCTCCTCCTCCTCCTCCTCCTCCTCCTCCCTCCTCCTCCACCTCGCCTTACTCTTCCGACACCCTCTCCCCTCTTCCCGTCCACTCTCCTCCTCCTCCTCCTCCTCCCCCTCTTTCTCCTCCTTGTCCTCCGCCTCCTCGCTCGTCCCTCCCTCCAACACCTGTCCCTTACCTTCCCTTTCCCCCTCTTCCTCCTCCCTCTCCTCGTCCGTTCCTCCCTCCACCACCTCACCCTCCCTTTCTCCTTCTTCCTCCTCCTCCACCCTCGCCTTCCTCTTCCGTCCCCCTCTCCCTCTTCCCGCCCACTCTCCTCCTCCTCCTCCTCCCTCTTTCTCCTCCTTGTCCTCCGCCTCCTCACTGTCCCTCCCTCCAACACCTGTCCCTTACCTTCCCTTTCCCCTCTTCCTCCTCCTCTCCTCGTCCGTTCCTCCCTCCACCACCTCACCCTCCTTTCTCCTTCTTCCTCTTCCTCCTCCTCCCTTTCCACCTTCCACCTCTTCTACAATTTCTCCTCGTTCTTCACAGCAGGTCCCTCCCTCCCTTCCTGCTCCCTCCCCCCTTCACCCACCCTCCTGGCCCCCTTCCGACCGTCGGGTTCTTGTTGTTGGTGATAGTCAGGTTCGTTATGTTGACAGGTATTTTGCTCCAAGGATAAAAACAGGACGAGGTGTGTTTCCCAGGGCAGGGTGGGCCATATATCAGACAGGATTGAGGCGTGTATGGCAAGCGAGGGATCGAACCCCATTGTCTTTCTCAGCTGTGGCGGAAACGACGTTTCTCGTGCCAAGCGAGAACCTTCTCCGGCGTTTTAGGGAATTGTTAGGTAGGATACGAGACGCTGGTGGGTCGCCAATAGATTGTGGCGTCCTGCCGAGGAGGGGCGTTGGCAATGGATGGCTGTTCTGGGCGATAGCAGTAAACGGCAGACTAGCAGCGCATTGCGAGCGCAATGGGTGGCTGTTCGTTGACAATTGGGACCTCTTCTTTCTTAACGACGCCCTCTACGCCCGGGACGGGATACACTTGACGTTCAAGGGTGTTGAGGCTCTCAGACTCCCTTGACCGAGCACTTAGTACCCTGAGGGATTTTTTAGTATAGACGAGGGGGAGAGGAGTAATGGGAGCAATGGGAGGAGTAATGGAGGGACATCTAGCTCATAATATAACCAGGCAGCTTAGAAGTAATTCTAGGGAGTAACAGAGGACGGGCTAAGAATCTTCTATACTAACAGCAGGAGCCTCAGATTCAAGATAGTCTTACTATAGTGTGAAGCTTGTTCAAAAATTTTTGACATAATAGCGATCACTGAGACATGGATAGACTCTGCTAATAGAAATTTTAGATCAGAATTTGAAATAACGGGTTATCAGATGTTTCACAAAGACAGAAGGGGCAGAAAGGGAGGTGGAGTTGCGCTATATGTTAAAGACTCACTTAAATGTTTAGTTAACAACTCAGTCAAAACTAACATGGATTCAGAATCAGTTTGGGTGGACGTTTACAAAGGGAAAGAAAAACTAACTCTAGGAGTTATGTACAGGCCACCCAACCTTAACAGGCAGGACACGAGTATATTACTACAGGAGATTGGCAGGGCGAGTATGAGTAGAAATGTCTGCGTAATGGGGGACTTTAATTATAGGAATATAGACTGGGAAGATCTAGTGGGTGACCTGGAAGCCGAGGACTTTCTTGAAGTTATACAAGATAATTTCCTTAAGCAGGTAGTTACTGAGCCTACCAGAGGAGATAACATATTAGACTTAGTCCTAACCAATAATGGGAACTTGCTACGTGAGTTGGAGGTGGGCGGAGAGTTAGGAAATAGTGATCACAGAACGGTTCATTTTAGCTTAGACTGGGCGGTAACCCGCGAACCAAACCCAGTGTTAGTGCCAGATTTTAGAAGAGCAGACTACGAGGGGCTTCGAAGACATCTTGAAGGGGTAAACTGGGATAATTTAGGGATTCATGAGGGCCAGAACTGCGGATTGGAGAGACAGGAGAACCAGGTAGAAATGTCTTACAATAATTTAGTTAGAGTAATAGTAGAGGGGCAAGAACAGCATATACCACAGCGAACACTTAGAAAAGAAAACAATGATCCTAAGTGGATGACTCTTGGACTAAAACACGAGATTGGGCTAAAGAAGGGAATTTATCAGAAAATAAAGAATGGGGAAACACATCTCAGGGGCCGGTACGTCGAACTATCTAGATTAGTTAAGATAAACACCAGGATAGCAAAAAAGAACTATGAGATCAAAGTAGCAAATGAGGCGAAAAGTAATCCTAAGGGCTTCTTTCAGATGTATAGAACAAAAACACGGGAGAAAATTGGACCGCTGAAAACAAACACAGGGGAGCTAGTAGAAAATTACGAAAATATGAGCACATTGTTGAACGACTACTACCTTTCAGTATTCACACAGGAGGATCGAACGACTATACCGGAAAGAGTTCAGGTGTACGAGGGCGGGATGGCGATAAATTGAGGGATATAATCATTACCAGGCAAGTAGTTCAGGATGAGATAGATAAGCTTAAGAAGAACAAGTCGCCAGGTCCTGACGGGATATTTCCGAGGGTATTAAAGGAGTTAGGTGATATAATCAGTGACCACTAACCGACATCTTTAAGATGTCGGTAAATACTGGCTATGTGCCGAGCCTATGGAAAGTAGCTAATGTGACGCCGATTTTTAAAAAGGTGGACAGGTCAGTTGCTTCAAACTATCGCCCAATTAGCTTAACATCGGTTATAGGGAAGATGCTGGAGTCCATAATAGCCAGGAACATTCGGGAGCATTTAGAGAAACATAGCTTAATTCACGACTCGCAGCATGGGTTCACAAAAGGTAGGTCATGCCTCACCAATCTCTTGTCCTTCTACAATAAAGTATTTGAGGCGGTTGACAGAGATGAAAATTATGATGTAATCTATCTTGATTTTAGTAAAGCGTTTGACAAAGTTCCTCACCAACGACTGTTGCTTAAATTACAGGCTCACGGAGTAGAGGGTAAAGTTTTGAACTGGGTCAAGGCGTGGCTTAGCAATAGGAAGCAAAGAGTGCAAATCAATGGTAAAAGATCTGACTGGGGATGTGTTACGAGTGGGGTCCCACAAGGTTCGGTATTAGGTCCACTTTTGTTTATTATTTATATCAATGACTTAGACACAGGAATTAGTAGTGATGTTAGTAATTTGCAGATGATACCAAGATCGGTAGAGTAATTGAGTCGGATCAGGACGCTAGTATTCTCCAAGGTGAACTCAACAGATTATATGACTCGGATAAATGGCAGATGGAGTTCAATGTAGGGAAGTGCAGTATTCTGAGTGTAGGTAGGAACAACCCTCACATAACTATTGCTTAAATGACACTCTCATAAGTAGGTCTGGGTGCGAGAGGGATTTAGGGTCTTAGTGAGCTCTGATCTCCGTCCAAGGGCACAATGCATTCAAGCTAGAAATCGAGCTAATAGGGTACTGGGATTTATTTCAAGGAGCGTAAGCAACAGAAGCCCCGAAGTCTTCCTCAAACTATATTTAGCATTAGTTAGACCTCATCTTGACTATGCGGTTCAGTTCTGGTCACCCTACTATAGAATGGATATCAAAATGTTAGAATCGGTGCAGAGGAGGATGACTAAGATGATTCAGGGGTTGAGAAACTTGCCATACGAGGAAAGACTCAAACAGTTAAACTTGCATTCTCTAGAAAGGCGAAGGTGCGTGGAGACATGATCGAGGTTTATAAATGGATGAAGAGCTTTAATAAGGGAGACATTCATAAGGTTTTGTTGGTAAGAGAACCGGTAGGACACGAAGTAACGGGTTTAAACTGGATAAATTCAGATTCAACAGGGACATAGGCAAAATTGGTTTACTAACAGGGTGGTGGATGAGTGGAATAGGCTTAGCAGTCATGTGGTGAGTGCCAATACAATTGTCACATTCAAAAATAGACTAGATAAATTCATGGACAGCGATATTAGGTGGGGTTAGATACACGGGAGCTTAGGGTCAAAGGAGCTGCCCCGTACAGGCCTACCGGCCTCTTGCAGACTCCTGCGTTCTTATGTTCTTATGTTCTCTACAACAACAACAACAACACCCCCCCCTCGCTCCTATTCTCACTCCCCTTTTTTCCTCTTCAATTCCTTTCCTTTACTTACAATGTCACACTCCTTGTATGGTATTGGTTTTGTGTGTTGGGGGGGGGGGGTGTGTGTGTGTGTGTGTGTGTGTGTGTGTGTGTGTGTGTGTGTGTGTGTGTGTGTGTGTGTGTGTGTGTGTGTGTGTGTGTGTGTGTGTGTGTGTGTGTGTGTGTGTTAACTGAATTACTTTTGCAACTATAATCATCACCGCAATGACTCTCTCTCTCTCTCTCTCTCTTTATCATTTTTAGCGCATATTTGACTTTACCTTTTACTTCAGTTACTTAAAACACACACACACACACACACACACACACACACACACACACACACACACACACACACACTTTCCCTTCCCCATAAACACCAAATGCCTTGCCAGTAATAATTCTTTTCCCACGGTTGGTTTGCGAGTCTTTCATAATTCACGACAACTACTCAAGCCCTGGAATGCCTCTCTCTCTGCCTCAAGGAAACGTGCCAAGGGGAAGAGAAACTGGAGCATCACTTTAACTTTATTATTTTTTGTGTGTGTGACGATATTTCTATTTCTAATTTTTTTTTCAAAATTTTTTTCAGTTATTATTCTCCTTTGCAATTTTTTTTTTTACGATATTTCTATTTCTTTTTTTTTTTACATTTTCTTCATCTGTATTTTTTTCAGTTATTGTTTTCCTTTACAACTTTTTTTTGACGATATTTCTATTTTTCTTTTCTTATTACATCATCTTTATCTATATTTTCTTTTAATTATTATCTTTCTTTGCAACTTTTTTTATTTTTTATTTTTCAGCCCTTTTTTATAGCATTTTCGTCTTTTTTTATCTATTTATTTATTTATTTATTTTTACATACCTGCCTATAGCGCCGGTAGGCTTTCTTCAGGGTCCAGATTGTTGGCCCAAGCCCGTCATAGGCGCAGGCAATTTTTATAGTAGCGCCAGCTGTGCTTGCTTTATTTTCCTGTTTTTAATTAATGTATGTGATCTTGAACCATTCATTATTACACACACACACACACACACACACACACACACACACACACACACACACACACACACACACAGGTGATATTTGTTCCCTCATTAATTATAATCAGTTCCAGGTAGACTTGTCATACTTAATTCACGAGTGGCAAGTGTTTTTTTTTCCGTGTTCAAGCGCTTGGGGATGCGGGAGAGTACGTGACCTTTCCAAGAGCTCACTTATTTATCTGTGTATTTATTTAATTGCTTATTCATTTATTTTTGTTCTTGGAGAGTAGATTTCATGTCCTACTCTTTTATGAACCCGAAAGTTATCATTCACGTGCGTTTTCTTTTATACTTTCTGTACGTACGAAAAAAGGGAGGTAAGGTAAGGGGATGAAAAAGGGAAGGGGGGGTATGGGGACTGAGGTTGAAGGTATATTACTTTCTATCCGTCCGAAAAAAGGGAGATAAGGTAAGGGGATGAAGAGGGAAGGGGAGGGTTGAGGGCTGAGGTTGAAGGTATATATTAATTGTAAGTGGAGGAGGAGGAGGAAGAAGTAGAGCAGGAGGAGGAGGAGGAGGAGGAGGAAGAAGAATTGAAGCAGGAAAAGGAGGAGGAGGTGGAGGAGGAGGAGGAATTGAAGCAGGAGGAGGAGGAGGAGGAGGAAGAAGTAGAGCAGGAGGAAGAGGAGGAGGAGGAAGAATTTAAGCAGGAGAAGGAGGAGGAGGAGGAGGAGGAATTGAAGGAGGAGGAGGAGGAGGAGGAGGAGGAGGAGGAGGAAGAAGTAGAGCAGGAGGAGGAGGAGGAGGAGGAGGAGGAGGAAGAATTGAAGCAGGAGGAGGAGGAGGAGGAGGAGGAGGAGGAGGAGGAGGAGGAGGAGGACTTGAAGCAGTGGGAGGAGGAGGAGGAAGCAGGAGGAGGAGGAGGAGGAAGTGAAGCAGGAGGAGGAGGAGGAGGAAGAGGAAGTGAAGCAAGAGGAGGAGGAGGAGGTGGAGGTCAGGTCATCAATTCGTTAATCATCTCATTTATTTATCCTCGCACGTTTATTAACATTCATGCACTTCTTTTCCAGCTCTTAATAAGCAACGCGAATAGCGTCAAATATTCAGTAATTTTCTATTTAACTCATTCACCAATCAACGTCATTAGTATTCGTGTATAACTTCTTAATGAACTTTATTTTTGACTTGAAGTGTATATGATTTGCCTTCTTCATTAAGTAAGTCACAAGGAAGGGTATTAATGACCTCTCGTATCGTGTATCAGACTGCAGGTGTGAGTATTTATTGGTACCTTTAATTATTTACTCACCTGTGGACCTGATCGACTACACCTGACACTTTTTTTTATTTTTATTTATTTATTTATTATTTTTTTGTGGGAGGGTGAATCAACAATGTTCTTCACTACACCACTATGTTATGGACGCTCTCATTTAATTGATATATTCCATGACTATCTATGACTATTTAGCGATTTTTTTTATAGAGAAAGCGCATAATTATAATTCTCTCTCTCTCTCTCTCATACTCACCTGTTTGTAATGTTTGTTTTCCTCTTAAGACAGGCTCGAATGTGTGTGTGTGTGTGTGTGTGTGTGTGTGTGTGTGTGTGTGTGTGTGTGTGTGAGGACCCTCCAGCCCACCTGTGTATGTCTTTACCTGAGGACTCTTGTTACTCATAATTAACAGGTGTAAGAGTCCGACTCAGACCTCATCCTCATCTCGTTTTCTTTTCTTCTGTTTTCTTTGTCCTCCTCCTTTTTTTCTCTTCCTCTTAGTCGTGTTCCTCCTTTTTTATCTGGCTTTTAGTTCTCTTCCTCCTTTTTTTCTCTTCTCGCCTTCTCCTCTTTCTCCTCGTTCTCCTCGTCGTTGTCATTGTCTATCTTACTTTCTCTCTTTCTCCTCTTCTTCCTCCTCCTACTCCTTCTCCTCCTCTACTTCATATCTGCTCATCTGTTTGACACTCGATATGGGTACGTATTAAAAAAAAATAGTAGTAGTAGTAGTAGCAGTAGTAGTAGTAGTAGTAGTAGTAGTAGTAGTAGTAGTTCAGGTATATATTCACTTCTTTTTATTCATTCATACCGCTGGGTGAGTGAGTGCATATGATCGCTCTGAATATTCGTGCATGAGTCGGTCACTGGAGTGTTTTTCTCGCCGATACTTGAGCGCTGATTATGCATTCCCTCTGAGGCTCTTCTTGTATCATTCCCTCTCCCAAGTGTTCCTCCTCTTCCACCTCAGCCTCTCTCCACCTCTCCACCTACACTTGTGCCTCCAGTCTGTTTCCCTTCCTTCACCTCCTCCACCTCTCAACCCCCTCCACATGATTTCCCTCCGTCCTTCTCTACTCTCTTCCACCTTAGCTCTCTACCTCCTCCTCCTTCTTCTCTTCCACCTATGCTTCTCTTTCACCTTCTCCTCCACCTCTCCACTTACCTAATGCCTCCCCTCCTTTTCCTTTCTTCATCTCCACCTCCTCCACTCGCTTCTTCTTACCTCCATTCTTTTTTTTTCTTCTTCCTTTTCTCCTCTTTTTTCCCTTCCTTGTTTCCCTATTCCTTTTCCTATCTCCCTTCCTTTATCTTCCTTTCTTCCTCCCATCCTTCCTCCCTCTTGCCTCTCCTCCACTTCCTTCCCATCCTCTCCCTCCTTCCTCTCCTCTATCTCCCTTTTCCTCTTCATCTTTCTCCATTTGCATCAGCCTGAGAGGAGGAAGGGAAGAAGAAAGGACAGGGTGGAGGAAACGAGGGAGAGAGGAAGGCAGGGAAGGAGGGAAGAAGAGGAGGGAGGAAAAAGACGGAGGAATGATAATGGAAGAACCCAAAGAGCGAGGAACGAAAATGGAGGAAGGAAGGAAAGGAGGAAAAAGCAGTGAGAGACGGGACCGGTGGAAGAGAAGGAAGGAAGTGGGAAACAAGAGAGAGAGAGAGAGAGAGAGAGAGAGAGAGAGAGAGAGAGAGAGAGAGAGAGAGAGAGAGAGAGAGAGAGAGAGAGAGAGAGAGAGAGAGAGAGAGAGAGAGAGAGAGAGAGAGAGAGAGAGAGAGAGAGAGAGAGAGAGAGAGAGAGAGAGAGAGAGAATTGGAGGCAGTCCAGACTTACTCCCTTGAGCGAGCTTTTGGGAGGTGCAGTGTTGGAGGAAGAAGAAGAAGAAGAAAAGGAAAAAGAGGAGGAGGAGAAGAAGGCTGTGTTGAAGGTGAGGGTGTTAAGAATAAAAGGGAAAATGGGTTGAGGGGAAAAATGGGAGATTAGATTAAGGGAATAAAAGGGAGATAAGGTAAGGGGATGAGGGGGTGATGGGGGGGTTGGGGTGGTGAGGTTGAAGGCATATTATAATTGTAGGTGGAGGAGGAGGTGGCGAAGGAGGTCAGGTCAGGTCATATCATAGGCGTTAGTGGCAATGGTAGTGGTGGCAGTGGGGAAGGTATTTGAGGGGACATTGAGGTGAAGGGGGGGGAAGGGAATTGGAGAGGGGGGTTTGAGGGGTTCCTTCTCCCCCCCTCCCTCGCCCCCCCTCACAATAACCGCCGCTGCATCACCCACCAGGCTTCACGCAGCGCCCCCCCCTCCCCCCCTCCTTCATTACTCATGCTCTGGGGCGCCACCGGAATGCTGTATCTCTCCCCTTCTCATCTCCCCTTCTCATCTCCCCTCCTCATCTCCCTTGTCCGCACTTCTCTCTATTCTCACCCATCTTCTCATCTCTATATCTCCTCATTTCCTCCTCCTATTTCTCCTTCTCACTCCTACTCTTCCCTTTCTCTTTTTTTTTTTTTCATTCCCCTTCAGCCCTCCGTCCTTCTCCTCTCGTTTGGACTCCCGCATTTCCTTTCCTCCTCTTCCTCCTCCTTCTCTCTCCCTCACTTCACTTTCTCTCTCCATTTCTTTCCTCATTTGCATCTTTCCTGATCCGCATCCTTCCTCCTCGTCCTTTCCTCCTCCTCCCTCTCCTCCTCTTTACTCTTTCACCTCCCCTCTTTTCCCTCCACTTTCTCTCTCCTCCTCGTTCGCACTTTTCCCCTCCGCACCCCTCCACCTCTTCCTTATTTCCTCCTCCTCCTTCTCCTTCCTCCACTTCTCTCATTTTTCTTCCAATTCCTCCCTCCTCCAGCCTCCTTGTTCCCTCTTTCCCATATTCCTCATGTATGTATGTATGTGTGTATGTATGTATGTATGTGTGTGTGTAAATACTGTGTCTGTAACTTGATCTCTACAGTCAGTGAAAGTCTCTCTCTCTCTCTCTCTCTCTCTCTCTCTCTCTCTCTCTCTCTCTCTCTCTCTCTCTCTCTCTCTCTCTCTCTCTCTCTCTCCATTGTTCCCTGCGTCCTTTCTTCCGTTCCCACCGACCTCCTTCCTCTTCCTCCTCCTCTTCCTCCTCTTCCTCCTCCTCTTCACCTCAACCAACACATCCTTCCCCTAACCGAAACCTCCTCAACTCTTCCTCCCACCTTCCCTTCCCTCCTCCTCCACCTCTCTCCCTCTCCACTTTTGGCACTCCGTCCTTCTATCTCTCTCCCTCTCTCCCCTCCTGGCACTAATCCTAAGGGAATCATGGTGCCATTTCATGTGGTAGCAGGTAATTGGGTGCCATTATGGTGCCATGAGGGAAGGGGATGACACTGCCCGATGCCCCTCACTGGGAAAGGGGTGAAGAAAATGGGGAGTGAAGAAAGGTTGAGGAGGAAGAAGAGGGGGATGAGGAAAGGGTGGCAGTGGAAGAAAATGAGGTGAGGAAGATTGGGAGTGGAGGAAAATGAGGGTGAGGAAGGTTGGAGGTGGAGGAAAATGAGGGTGAGGAAGGCTGGAGGTGGAGGAAAATGAGGGTGAGGAAGGCTGGAGGTGGAGGAAAATGAGGGTGAGGAGGGTTGGAAGTGGAGGAAAATGAATGAGGAAAATGAAGGTGAAAAAGGTTGGAAGTGGAAGAGGAAATTTTAAAGAAGGAAAACAGCAAAAAAATACAGGTAGACTAAAAAGATAGTGAAGATAGGTGGAGGAGGAAGAAAATGGGTGTCAAGATGGCTGGAAGTGGAGGAAAATTTAGGTGAAGAAAAGTTGAAGAGAAAAAAAAAATAAAAGTAACAAAAAAATCGAAATAATAATAATAATAACAACAAATGATAATATAATAATGAAAGTAATCCACATCTTTTTTTACGCTTTATATGCCACAAATAAGAAAGAAAAAACAAAACAAATCATTCACAGGTAAACAAGATAACAGGTAAACAGAGGTAGGTGATGGTGACCAGGTAAACAACAAACAACCCAAAAAAAATACAGCCGATACAGAGGTAGAAAAAAAAATAGAGCTGAAAAGAGTGAATAATAGAATGTTAAAGAGAGGCATTGTTGTGGCGAGACAGGCTGAAGGGTGGAGGAGGGAGCGGAGAAGGGAGAGAAAGGGAGAGGAGATGAGAGAAAGGAAAGAGGGGAGAGGTGAGGTGAGGTGGCTTGGACGAGGGGGAAACGAGGGAGATGGGGAGGAAAGAGAAAGGAACAAGGAAAGGGCAGGGAAGAGAGGAGAAAGGAGGAACGAATAAATGGAGGAGGAAGTAAGAGAGAGAGGAAGAAGAGAGGAGAGAGAAGTAAGATAAGGTAAGGATGCATGGACGAAGGGGAAGCGAAGCAGAGAAGAGGGAGAGAGAGAGGGAGAAGGAAAGGGCGGGGAAGAAAGAAGAAAGGAGAGAGAGGAAGAAAAGTGAGGAAGGGGAGAAGAAAGGGGAGGTAAGGAAGTCTCCAGAAGGGGGAAGGGAGGGAGAGAGAGGGAGAGGAAGAAAGGAGGAGAGGTGAGGAAGGAGAAAGAGGAGAGATGAGGTAAGGATATCCAAGGAAGGGAAAACGAAAGAGAGAGATAGGGAGAGGGAATAGAGAGAGAGAAGGAAAGGGAAGAGAAGTAATTAGGAATGAATAAATGGTGGAGATAGATACCAGTGTGAGGAGTAAAGAGGGAAGAATAATTAGTGGAGAAAGCGTGAGAGAAGGGAGGCCAGAAGAGGAATAGGAGGAGGGAAAGGAGAAAGAGAGAGAGAGAGAGAGAGAGAGAGAGAGAGAGAGAGAGAGAGAGAGGAGAGAGAGAGAGAGAGAGAGAGAGAGAGAGAGAGAGAGAGAGAGAGAGAGAGAGAGAGAGAGAGAGAGAGAGAGAGAGAGAGAGAGAGAGAGAGAGAGAGAGAGAGAGAGAGAGAGAGAGAGAGAGAGAGAAAAGGAAGAGAAGGAGAGAGAGAGAGAGAGAGAGAGAGAGAGAGAGAGAGAGAGAGAGAGAGAGAGAGAGAGAGAGAGAGAGAGAGAGAGAGAGAGAGAGAGAGAGAGAGAGAGAGAGAGAGAGAGAGAGAGAGAGAGAGAGAGAGAGAGAGAGAGAGAGAGAGAGAGAGAGGATACAAAAAAAAAGTGTTATAGGGATGAGTGTAAATATTTAAGCATTGTCTAGAAGAGGAGAAAGATAGAAGAGGAAGAAACGAGAAGATAAAAGAAAAGATAAGAGAGGAATGAAAGATAAACGGAGGAGATAAATCATAGCAGAAATGTTGAAAATGAGCAAGAGAGGTGACGAAAAAAAAAGATAAAAAGAAAGAAAGATGAATGGGGGCACGAGAAGGATAAAGAAAAATAAGAAAAAGACGAGTAAGAAAATAAGATGAATGGAGGAGATAAAGTATAAGATGAACGTTGAAGATAAGCAAGAAAAGGATAAGGAAAAAGAAGAGTAAAGAAGATAAGAAAGATGAAAAAGGAGATGAATGGAGAAGATTAATATAGATAAAACAGAGAGGGGAAGAAAAAAGGAAAAGAAAAGGAGATGGAAGAGGAAACCCGAGCAAAGTAAAGGAGGAAAAGAGAGTAAGAAATGACTTTATAACCAGGAAAGGAATAGAAAAGGAACAAAAAATAGAAAGAAAAGAAAAAGAGTAAGAAAAAGAAAGACAAACGAAAGAGAGAATGGGAAAGAAAGGCAGAAAAGATAAACAGAGGGAAAAACAGTAACAGGCATGAGGAAAAAAATGATTAGTCAGAAAAGCAAAGAGGAGTTTAAAGGACAAGGAAAAAGAGGGAAAAACAAGGAGATGAGAGAATGGAAAAAAAAGCAGAGAAGACAAATAGGAGAAGAATAGTAACAGATATGAAGACAAAAAAAATAGAAAAGCAAAGATTAGTTAAAAGGACAAGGAAAAAGAGGGAAAAAAAGGAGATGAGAGAATGGAAAAAAAGAAGCAGAGAAGACAAATAGGGGAAGAATAGAAGTAGGTATAAAAAAAATAATCACAAAAGCAAAGATTAGTTAAAAAGACAAAGAAAAAGATGAAAAAAAAGGAGATGAGAGAATGGGAAAAAAGAAGCAGAGAAGACAAATAGGGGAAGAATAGAAGTAGGTATAAAAAAAATAATCACAAAAGCAAAGAATAGTTTAAAGGACAAGGAAAAAGAGGAAAAAAAGATGAGTGAATGGAAAAAAGAAGGGGAAGAATAGAAGTAGGTTTGAAGAAAAAATATTAGTAAGAAAACCAAAGAATAGTTTAAAGGACAAGAAAAACAGAGGAAAAAAGAATACAAGATGAGATGCCGAGATGAGTCTGTACACGGATCTTCTCTCATCGCGAAGTCACATCAGGGGAGAGAAATGGAAGCTCGGGGCTGTCTGGGCGCATCTGTCTCGCCGGCAATTACAAGGAGGAGGTTGCGATCCCCGGCGGCCTGATAACTTGACACAGCTGCACCTACTATTACTTGAGAGAGAGAGAGAGAGAGAGAGAGAGAGAGAGAGAGAGAGAGAGAGAGAGAGAGAGAGAGAGAGAGAGAGAGAGAGAGAGAGAGAGAGAGAGAGAGAGAGAGAGATAGAGAGAGAGAGAGAGAGAGAGAGAGAGAGAGAGAGAGAGAGAGAGAGAGAGAGAGAGAGAGAGAGAGAGAGAGAGAGAGAGAGAGAGAGAGAGAGAGAGAGAGAGACAGATAGAGAGAGAGAGAGAGAGAGAGAGAGAGAGAGAGAGAGAGAGAGAGAGAGAGAGAGAGAGAGAGAGAGAGAGAGAGAGAGAGAGAGAGAGAGAGAGGTGATTAAGAGAGGTGGAGAGAGAGAGAGAGAAGAGAGAGAGAGAGAGAGAGAGGTAGGTTAGGGGAGGGACGAGGGAGAGGACGAGGAAGGTTAGGAGAGAGGGAGAGAGGAAGGAGAGAGAGTGAGGAAGGCTTGGGAAGGTGAGAGAGAGGAATGAGGAGAGAGAGGAAGACTTGAGAAAGGGAGAGAGAGAGAGAGAGGAAGACTTGAGAAAGGGAGAGAGTGATTAAGACTTGGGGAGTGTAGAGTGAAGGAGGGAGAGTGAGGAAGACTTGAGAAAGGGAGAGAGAGAGGAGGAAGACTAGGAAGGTGAGAGAGGGAAGGAGGGAGAGGAAGACTTGAGAAAGGGAGAGAGGAGGAAGACTTGGGACGGTAGAGGGAAGGAGGTTGAGTGAGGAAGACCTGAGAAAGGGAGAGAGGGAGGAAGACTTGGGGAGGGTAGAAGGAAGGAGGGAGAGGAGGAAGACCTGAGAAAGGGAGAGAGTGAGGAAGACTAGGGAAGGTGAGAGAGGGAAGGAGGGAGAGTGATGAAGACTTGAGAAAGGGAGAGAGTGAGGAAGACTTGAGAAAGGGAGAGAGTGAGGAAGACTTGAGAAAGGGAGAGAGTGAGGAAGACTAGGGAAGGTGAGAGAGGGAAGGAGGGAGAGTGAGGAAGACTTGAGAAAGGGAGAGAGTGAGGAAGACTTGGGGAGGGTAGAGGGAAGGAGGGAGAGTGAGGAAGACCTGAGAAAGGGAGAAAGGGAGGAAGACTTGTGGACGGTAGAGGGAAGGAGGTCGAGTGAGGAAGGTTAGATCCTGGCCTCGTGTTACCGTTACCCGCCACGCACAATGTAGTGACTCTCCTGATGCGGGAAGCGACCCCAGACCTTCAATCAACCCTAACTTCAGCGAGCAGCTACAGCGTATGCCCCAATTATAGATAGATAGATAGATAGATACAGATAATTTTCCTCTTACCTTCCGACCATGTCACAAAGCTTCCTAACAAAGAGCAAATCGCAGCAATTGGAAGAACACACATTACGAAATGGACTTTGAAACACTCCAGCTAAAAAAGTAGTTTGGGACGAACAGAACCTCTACCAGTGTACTATGCGAAAGAGCAATTATGTCGTCTGTTCCTACACGTAGTCTTTATAACTCTTCATTGGTAGGACGGGAGGAGAGAGAAAAGAATATAGTTAGTGTGATGAGTAAGATAAGGGTGAAAGATGAATAAAAACACAGCTATGAGAAGGAACGAGGCAAAGAAATGCAAGGAAATGAGCGAAAGGAAGGAGAAAAAACAGAGAGAGAGAGAGAGAGAGAGAGAGAGAGAGAGAGAGAGAGAGAGAGAGAGAGAGAGAGAGAGAGAGAGAGAGAGAGAGAGAGAGAGAGAGAGAGAGAGAGAGAGAGAGAGAGAGAGAGAGAGAGAGAGAGATTTACATAGAAAATCAGACCACACAGACCCCATGGTCCAGACTTGGTGGTCTGTCCTTAAACCTAAGTGATTTTACATTAATCAGAAGACTCCAAAACGTTGCACTTCTACTCTAGTTGATATTAAGTTGAAGGAAATGACGGTCGAGCTTATTTTTGAAGGAGTCAATCATGTTACACTGGACCACTGATGGTGGAAGCTTATTCCATTCTCGCACTACAACGTTGGTGAAGAAAAATTTTGTGCAGTCTGAATTTACTTGTCTACATCTGAGTTTTACGCCATTGTTCCTCGTGCGCAGACTGTCATCGATCATAAACAATGTTGATCTGTCTACATTCGTGAAACCATTAAGTATTTTAAAACATTCGATCAGTTTTCCTCGGAGGCGACGTTTCTCAAGAGAGAACATGTTAAGGGTAGAAAGCCTTTCTTCGTAGGATTTGTTGCGCCAGGAAGGGATCATTTTCGTTGCCCGACGCTGAACACCTTCTAATTTAGCAATATCCTTTGCATGGTGGGGGGACCAAAACTCTACCGCATATTCCAAGTGGGGTCTAACTAAACTGTTGTAGAGCGGGAGTATTACATCTTTATTCTTGAATACAAAGTTTCTTTTAATGAAGCCCAACATTCTGTTCGCTTTATTTGCTGCATCGATGCATTGCTGTGAGAATTTGAGGTTTGACGCGATTTTGACCCCCAAGTCTTTGACGCATTGAACGCTTTTGAGTTTAACGCCGCGCATTTCGTATTCGAACTTCTTATTCCTCGTTCCAACTTGAAGGATCTGGCACTTGTCTACGTTAAAGGGGATCTCCCATCTATCCGACCAAGATATATATATATATATATATATATATATATATATATATATATATATATATATATATATATATATATATATATATATATATGCAATGGTACAGCGGGAAGGGGAAAGGGGAAAGCTCCAAGTGAAGTGACGATAAGCATCCTTGTACCGGACCCCTGAACCTCGCATCCTCCTTAAAACACACACACACACACACACACACACACACACACACACACACACACACACACACACACACACACACACACACACACACACACACACACACACACACACACACACACACACACCAAACCATATCACAATTCCTCGCCGTCGTGTGTGTGTGTGTGTGTGTGTGTGTGTGTGCTTTCTTTCGTTCGACTCTCCCTGTTCTACAAAAACGGATCCTACGGCGGAGGAAGACCCGAGAGGATTTTTCTCCCTGCCCGTCGGCGTTCCGGAGGCCATTCTGTTTTCAATCCCTGAGCTGACGAAAGCTGTTTTCTGCCACGAAACCGTAATTATTTTTAATATCATCTCACAAGCAACAACTATGAAGTTCTTCCTTGCTTGGACGCTCGTCATCATCCTGGGGATGATGGCCGGTCAGCCGGACAGCCGGTCAGCTGAAATAGCCAGCCGGCCAGCAGCTGGCCGGAGGTTTTTTTTTTTTTTTTTACGTTGTTGCCTATTGCGCCGGTAGGCATCTTCCCGGTGGGGCCTGATGGTCGGCCCAAGGCTTCTTCCAGGTGGGGCCTGATGGTCGGCCCAGCCCGTTCTGGCGCAGGCGAGTGTTTTATAGTGGCGCCATCTTGCATTGGCTCATGCTGCCCCCCGGAACTCGTTCTTGATTCGCTTGGACGGCTTCCTCTAGAGTCCGGGTTGATGGGTGGTCTTCAGGACAGCATGTGGGTAGTTTTAAGCCACTCGGCGGTGACTGAAAAATCCGAGTGGTAGCGTGGGGATTCGAACCCGCGTCGTCCATCACGCGGTGAATGTGAGCCCAGTACGCTACCACCTACGCCACCGCCTACCCAGCTGCTGGCCGGCTGGCTGACCGGCTGACCGGCTGTCCGGCTGACCGGCCATCATCCCCAGGATGATGACGAGCGTCCAAGCAAGGAAGAACTTCATAGTTGTTGCTTGTGAGATGATATTAAAAATAATTACGGTTTCGTGGCAGAAAACAGCTTTCGTCAGCTCAGGGATTGAAAACAGAATGGCCTCCGGAACGCCGACGGGCAGGGAGAAAAATCCTCTCGGGTCTTCCTCCGCCGTAGGATCCGTTTTTGTAGAACAGGGAGAGTCGAACGAAAGAAAGCACACACACACACACACACACACACACACACACACACACACACACACACACACACACACACACGACGGCGAGGAATTGTGAGCTCCAATGGGCTCCCAAAGGACAAGGTGCCCTACCCTAGCCTCGAGAAGGCCAATTACGACCCTTGGAAGAAACATGACGAGGGGGAACTCAAAGATTTCCCCAAAATGCCTGATCTTGAGAAGATGAACACAAGTTTGCAAAATGGCGCGAATGACAGTATCAAGACCGTGGAAAGGAAAGTCTTTGATAATAGAGATGAAACGGGGCATGTAACCGGCAATAAGACAGTCGTTGAAAAGACTACAGAAACTGACCTACAGCCCAACGGAAATGTATCAAAGATTACGGAAACACAGGTTGTTATTGATGAGGAAGGTAAAGAAAGTGCCGAAAAATCTGTCACAGAGAGCAAAACTCTGACGCAAACCACTCCACACAACGGGTCCCTAACACAGACGGTGGACGTGAACAAGGTCACGGACGAAGAGGGTAATGAAATACACGAGGAAGTTGTTATAAAGAAGGAAGCAACAGTACTGCCTCTTACCAGTGCCACTGAGGTAACAAAGGAGATTCTGCCAGGCAATAAAACGAATCAATTATTAGCAACAGAGAAAGAAGAAAAACTACCTTTAGAGGAAACCATTAGGGAAACATGTGTGGAAAGTAAGAACGATACGGATAAGAGCGACGGACGCCAGAAAGTAGAACGGACAGAGAAAACCATTGAGATTCTTCCCGGCAATAAAACGAATGAAATGTTAGTAACAGAAAAAGAAGAGAAACTGCCTTCACAGGAAACCATTAAGGAGACATCTGTGGAGACTAAGAATGTAACAGAAAATGGCGATGGTCCTCTGACAGTAGAACGGACAGAGAAAACAAAGGAGATTCTGCCCGGCAATAAAACGAATGAAATTGATGTAACAGAGAAAGAAGAAAGACTAACTTCACAGGAAAGCATTTCGATGACATCTGTGGAGGAGAGTAGAAATGCTTCAGAAAATGGCGATGGACCTCAGAAAATAGAACGAACAGAGAAAACAAAGGAGATTCTGCCCGGCAATAAAACGAATGAAATTGTTGTAACAGAGAAAGAAGAAAGACTACCTTCACAGAAAAGCATTTCGATGACATCTGTGGAGGAGAGTAGAAATGCTTCATAAAATGGCGAAGGACCTCTGGTAGTACAACGAACAGAGAAAACAAAGGAGATTCTGCCCGGCAATGAAACGAATGAAGTTGTTGTAACAGAGAAAGAAGAAAAACTACCTTCACATGAAACCATCAAGGAAACATCTGTGGAGAGTAGGAATGTTACAGAAAATGGCGATGGGCCTCTGGTAGTTGACCGAACAGGGAAAATAATGGAGATTCTGCCCGGCAATGAAACGAATGAAGTTGTTGTAACAAAGAAAGAAGAAAAACTACCTTCACATGAAACCACCAAGGAAACATCGGTGGAGAGTAGGAATGTTACAGAAAATGGCGGTGGACCTCTGATAGTTGACCGAACAGAGAAAATAAAGGAGATTCTGCCCGGCAATGAAACGAATGAAGTTGTTGTAACAGAGAAGGAAGAAAAACTACCTTCACATGAAACCATCAAGGAAACATCGGTGGAGAGTAGGAATGTTACAGAGAATGGCGATGGACCTCTGGTAGTAGAACGAACAGAGAAAACAAAGGAGATTCTGCCCGGCAATGTAACGAATGAAGTCGTAGTAACAGAGAAGGAAGAAATACTACCTTCACGGGAAACTGCTGTGACGCCACCGAAGGTTGTTAAAAAGATTAGGAGAAGGAAAGCTTGTAGGTGTGACTCGTTGTTGACCCTTTCGGTGGTAACAGAAGAATTAATTGAAAGAATTGCTCGTGTTGTATTGAAGGAAATGACAACAGAGTAGTGATAGTGTGTTACTGTTTCTCTTATCAATTTCTTTGAAAAATAAAATAAAATAAATAAATATTAAAGAGGTCAGGAGGCCGTGAACCATTCAAATATGTCACTTATGAACACGGTGATTGCGGCCCTGGTTTAGACTCGAGAGAGTTGTGTTTCTTTAAGAGTGTACACACAGTGGCGGTTTGTGTCCGGCCCTGAGTATCACAGCAGTTAGTGGCGTCCATCGTTCCTCCATTGTCCTCGAATTTTACGGTTCTCGCGATTAATTTGCCAGATTTTGCACCACATATCGCGCCTTTTGTTGGGTATATTTTTGTGTGTGAGAGAGAGAGAGAGAGAGAGAGAGAGAGAGAGAGAGAGAGAGAGAGAGAGAGAGAGAGAGAGAGAGAGAGAGAGAGAGAGAGAGAGAGAGAGAGAGAGAGAGAGAGAGAGAGAGAGAATAAAGAAAGCATAAGCGTGCGTGATACAACAAGCAAAGCAGAAACAGTTTGGATGAGGATAATACACAAACAATATTGATAAGATAAGAACGTGGAAAAGCTATAAAAGGGATGAGAAAATATGAGCATCAGAGAGAGAGAGAGAGAGAGAGAGAGAGAGAGAGAGAGAGAGAGAGAGAGAGAGAGAGAGAGAGAGAGAGAGAGAGAGAGAGAGAGAGAGAGAGAGAGAGAGAGAGAGAGAGAGAGAGAGAGACTGCATTTCCGATTACTTTCCTATACCATCATTTATCTTTCCTTTTTTAAACCAATTTTTCTCCGCTCCAACACAATCCCATTCTCTCCTAACCTGACCTTCTCCTCCTCCTCCTCTTTTTCCTCTCCTACCCTCTCTCCCACGCCCCTCCCCACACGCACACAAGCCTCCTCCCCGCGCCCACTGTGATTCAATGGCCCCGCGGCAGCTGCATAGGAACACACATGTTGGTTTGTTTTCCTAGATACACATTTTTGACCTGACGACCTCACCGCAGCTGCGTACTTTGTTATCGTCTTAACGCGCCTAATTGTTTCCGTCTTGCCTCGCCCATATCTTCACCATGACGTCCCTCAAGCGTTGTTCTGGGTTTGGCATTCGCATGGCCAAGCAGTACTTTCTTTCCAAGGACGTTTGTAGGTTCTGCGTTAAGACTCAGAAGGATGGTCAGAGGATCATAGAGTTAGAGAATAGGGTAACGACTCTCGCCGCCCAGGTACACTTACTGGTTAGTGCAGCAGCAACAAGCTCCGCCTCCTCCTCCTCCCCTTCCTCTTCCTCTTCTTCCTCGTCCTCCTCCCCTCCAGTATTGTCTTCACCCACACAGCAGCCCTCCCATCCTCCTCCTCCTCCTCCTCGACCATCTCCGATCTCCTGCTTCACCCCTCCTTCTCCTCTTCTTCCTCCTCCTCCTCCTCCTCCTCCTCCTCCTCGCCTTCCTCTTCCGTCCCCTCCTCCCCTGCCCACCTCCTCCTCCTCCTCCTCCTCCTTTCTCCTCCTTGTCCTCCGCCTCTGCTCGTCCCTCCCTCCCACACCTGTCCTTCACCTCCCTTCCCCCTTCCTCCTCCCTCCTCGTCCGTCCCTCCTCCCCACCTCACCTCCCTTTCACCTACTCCTCCTTCCTCCTCCTCCTCCTCCTCCTCCTCCTCCCCCTCTCCTTCCCGTCCACCTCCTCCTCCTCCTCCTCCCCTCTCTCCTCCTGTCCTCCGCCTCCTCGCTCGTCCCTCCCTCCACCACCTCACCCTCCCTTTCTCCTTCTTCCTTCCTCCTCCTCCCTCCACCTCGCCTTCCTCTTCCGTCCCCCTCTTCCTGCCCACTCTCCTCCTCCTCCTCCTCCTCTTTCTCCTCCTTGTCCTCCGCCTCCTCCTCACTGTCCCTCCCTCCAACACCTGTCCCTACCTTCCCTTTCCCCCTCTTCCTCCTCCCTCTCCACGTCCGTTCCTCCCTCCACCACCTCACCCTCCCTTTCTCCTTCTTCATCTTCCTCCTCCCTTTCCACCTTCCACCTCTTCCACAATTCTCCTCGTTCTTCACAGCAGGTCCCTCCTCCTTCCTGCTCTCCCTCCCCTTCACCCACCCTCCTGGCCCCCTTCCGACCGTCGGGTTCTTGTTGTTGGTGATAGTCAGGTTCGTTATGTTGACAGGTATTTTGCTCCAAGGATAAAAACAGGACGAGGGTGTGTTTCCCAGGGCAGGGTGGGCCATATATCAGACAGGATTGAGGCGTATGGCAAGCGAGGGATCGAACCCCATTGTCTTTCTCAGCTGTGGCGGAAACGACGTTTCTCGTGTGCCAAGCGAGGACCTTCTCAGGCGTTTTAGAGAATTGTTAGGCAGGATACGTGACGCTGGTGGGTCGCCAGTAGTATGTGGCGTCCTGCCAAGGAGGGGCGTTGGCGATGGATGGCTGTCCAGGGCGATAGCAGTGAACAGCAGACTTGCTGAGCACTGCGGGCGCAATGGGTGGCTGTTCGTCGACAATTGGGACCTCTTCTTTGGCAACGACGCCTCTACGCCCGTGACGGGATACACTTGACGTTCAAGGGTGTTGAGGCTCTCAGACTCCCTTGAGCGAGCACTTGGTACCCTGAGGGATTTTTAGTATAGGCGAGGGGGAGGAGTAATGGGAGCAATGGGAGGAGTAATGGAGGGACATCTAGCTCATAATATAACCAGGCAGCTTAGAAGTAATTCTAGAGGAGTAACAGAGGACGGGCTAAGAATCTTCTATACTAACAGCAGGAGCCTCAGAAACAAGATAGACTTACTAAGGGGTGAAGCTTGTTCAGAAAATTTTGACATAATAGCGATCACTGAGACATGGATAGATACTGCTAATAGAAATTTTAGATCAGAATTTGAAATAACGGGTTATCAGATGTTTCACAAAGACAGAAGGGGCAGAAAGGGAGGTGGAGTTGCGCTATATGTTAAAGACTCACTTAAATGTTTAGTTAACAACTCAGTCAAAACTAACATGGATTCAGAATCAGTTTGGGTGGACGTTTACAAAGGGAAAGAAAAACTAACTCTAGGAGTTATGTACAGGCCACCCAACCTTAACAGGCAGGACACGAGTATATTACTACAGGAGATTGGCAGGGCGAGTATGAGTAGAAATGTCTGCGTAATGGGGGACTTTAATTATAGGAATATAGACTGGGAAGATCTAGTGGGTGACCTGGAAGCCGAGGACTTTCTTGAAGTTATACAAGATAATTTCCTTAAGCAGGTAGTTACTGAGCCTACCAGAGGAGATAACATATTAGACTTAGTCCTAACCAATAATGGGAACTTGCTACGTGAGTTGGAGGTGGGCGGAGAGTTAGGAAATAGTGATCACAGAACGGTTCATTTTAGCTTAGACTGGGCGGTAACCCGCGAACCAAACCCAGTGTTAGTGCCAGATTTTAGAAGAGCAAACTACGAGGGGCTTCGAAGACATCTTGAAGGGGTAAACTGGGATAATTTAGGGATTCATGAGGGCCAGAACTGCGGATTGGAGAGACAGGAGAACCAGGTAGAAATGTCTTACAATAATTTAGTTAGAGTAATAGTAGAGGTGCAAGAACAGCATATACCACAGCGAACACTTAGAAAAGAAAACAATGATTCTAAGTGGATGACTCGTGGACTAAAACACGAGATTGGGTTAAAGAAGGGAATTTATCAGAAAATAAAGAATGGGGAAACACATCTCAGGGGCCGGTACGTCGAACTATCTAGATTAGTTAAGAAAAACACCAGGATAGCAAAAAAGAACTATGAGATCAAAGTAGCAAATGAGGCGAAAAGTAATCCTAAGGGCTTCTTTCAGATGTATAGAACAAAAACACGGGAGAAAATTGGACCGCTGAAAACAAACACAGGGGAGCTAGTAGAAAATTACGAAAATATGAGCACATTGTTGAACGACTACTTCCTTTCAGTATTCACACAGGAGGATCGAACGACTATACCGGAAAGAGTTCAGGTGTACGAGGGCGGGGATGGCGATAAATTGAGGGATATAATCATTACCAGGCAAGTAGTTCAGGATGAGATAGATAAGCTTAAGAAGAACAAGTCGCCAGGTCCTGACGGGATATTTCCGAGGGTATTAAAGGAGTTAGGTGATATAATCAGTGATTCACCAACCGACATCTTTAAGATGTCGGTAAATACTGGCTATGTGCCGAGCCTATGGAAAGTAGCTAATGTGACGCCGATTTTAAAAAGGGGACAGGTCAGTTGCTTCAAACTATCGCCCAATTAGCTTAACATCGGTTATAGGGAAGATGCTGGAGTCCATAATAGCCAGGAACATTCGGGAGCATTTAGAGAAACATAGCTTAATTCACGACTCGCAGCATGGGTTCACAAAAGGTAGGTCATGCCTCACCAATCTCTTGTCCTTCTACAATAAAGTATTTGAGGCGGTTGACAGAGATGAAAATTATGATGTAATCTATCTTGATTTTAGTAAAGCGTTTGACAAAGTTCCTCACCAACGACTGTTGCTTAAATTACAGGCTCACGGAGTAGAGGGTAAAGTTTTGAACTGGGTCAAGGCGTGGCTTAGCAATAGGAAGCAAAGAGTGCAAATCAATGGTAAAAGATCTGTCTGGGGATGTGTTACGAGGGGTCCCACAAGGTTCGGTATTAGGTCCACTTTTGTTTATTATTTATATCAATGACTTAGACACAGGAATTAGTAGTGATGTTAGTAAATTTGCAGATGATACCAAGATCGGTAGAGTAATTGAGTCGGATCAGGACGCTAGTATTCTCCAAGGTGAACTCAACAGATTATATGACTCATGGATAAATGACAGATGGAGTTCAATGTAGGGAAGTGCAGTATTCTGAGTGTAGGTAGGAACAACCCTCACATAACTATTGCTTAAATGACACTCTCATAAGTAGGTCTGGGTGCGAGATGGATTTAGGGTCTTAGTGAGCTCTGATCTCCGTCCAAGGGCACAATGCATTCAAGCTAGAAATCGAGCTAATAGGGTACTGGGATTTATTTCAAGGAGCGTAAGCAACAGAAGCCCCGAAGTCTTCCTCAAACTATATTTAGCATTAGTTAGACCTCATCTTGACTATGCGGTTCAGTTCTGGTCACCCTACTATAGAATGGATATCAAAATGTTAGAATCGGTGCAGAGGAGGATGACTAAGATGATTCAGGGGTTGAGAAACTTGCCATACGAGGAAAGACTCAAACAGTTAAACTTGCATTCTCTAGAAAGGCGAATGGTGCGTGGAGACATGATCGAGGTTTATAAATGGATGAAGGGCTTTAATAAGGGAGACATTCATAAGGTTTTGTTGGTAAGAGAACCGGGTAGGACACGAAGTAACGGGTTTAAACTGGATAAATTCAGATTCAACAGGGACATAGGCAAAAAATTGGTTTACTAACAGGGTGGTGGATGAGTGGAATAGGCTTAGCAGTCATGTGGTGAGTGCCAATACAATTGTCACATTCAAAAATAGACTAGATAAATTCATGGACAGCGATATTAGGTGGGGTTAGATACACGGGAGCTTAGGGTCAAAGGAGCTGCCCCGTACAGGCCTACCGGCCTCTTGCAGACTCCTGCGTTCTTATGTTCTCTACAACAACAACAACAACAACCCCCCCCCTCGCTCCTATTCACACTCCCCCCCTTTTTTTTACTGTTCAATTCCCCTTTGCCTTTTACTTAGAATGTCACACTCCTTGTATGGTTCTGGTTTTGTGTGTGGGCGGGGTGGGGGAAGGTGTGTGTGTGTGTGTGTGTGTGTGTGTGTGTGTGTGTGTGTGTGTGTGTGTGTGTGTGTGTGTGTGTGTGTGTGTGTGTGTGTGTGTGTGTTAACTGAATTACTTTTGCAACTATAATCATCACCGCAATGACTACCTCTCTCTCTTATCATTTTAGCGCATATTTGACTTTACCTTTTACTTCAGTTACTTAAAACACACACACACACACACACACACACACACACACACACACACACTTTCCCTTCCCCATAAACACCAAATGCCTTGCCAGTAATAATTCCTTTCCCACGGTTGGTTTGCGAGTCTTTCATAATTCACGACAACTACTCAAGCCCTGGAATGCCTCTCTCTGCCTCAAGGAAACGTGCCAAGGGGAAGAGAAACTGGAGCATCACTTTAACTTTATTATTTTTTGTGTGTGTGACGATAATTCTATTTCTATTTTTTTTTTCAAAAATTTTTTCAGTTATTATTTTCCTTTGCAATTTTTTTTTTTTACGATATTTCTATTTCTTTTTTTTTTTTACATTTTCTTCATCTGTATTTTTTTCAGTTATTGTTTTCCTTTACAACTTTTTTTTGACGATATTTCTATTTTTCTTTTCTTATTACATTATCTTTATCTATATTTTCTTTTGATTATTATCTTTCTTTGCAACCTTTTATTTTTTTTATTTTTCAGCCCTTTTTCATAGCATTTTCGTCTTTTTTTATCTATTTATTTATTTTTACATACCTGCCTATAGCGCCGGTAGGCTTTCTTCAGGGTCCAGATTGTTGGCCCAAGCCCGTCATAGGCGCAGGCAATTTTTATAGTAGCGCCAGCTGTGCTTGCTTTATTTTCCTGTTTTTAATTAATGTATGTGATCTTGAACCATTCATTATTACACACACACACACACACACACACACACACACACACACACACACACACACACACACACACACACACACACACACACACAGGTGATATTTGTTCCCTCATTAATTATAATCAGTTCCAGGTAGACTTGTCATACTTAATTCACGAGTGGCAAGTGTTTTTTTTTCCGTGTTCAAGCGCTTGGGGATGCGGGAGAGTACGTGACCTTTCCAAGAGCTCACTTATTTATCTGTGTATTTATTTAGTTGCTTATTCATTTATTTTTGTTCTTGGAGAGTAGATTTCATGTCCTACTCTTTTATGAACCCGAAAGTTATCATTCACGTGCGTTTTCTTTTATACTTTCTGTACGTACGAAAAAAGGGAGGTAAGGTAAGGGATGAAAAGGAAGGGGGGTTTGGGTACTGAGGTTGAAGGTATATTACATTCTATCCTTCCGAAAAATGGGTGATAAGGTATGGGGTTGAAGAGGGAAGGGGAGGGTTGAGGGCTGAGGTTGAAGGTATATATTAATTGTAAGTGGAGGAGGAGGAGGAAGAAGTAGAGCAGGAGGAGGAGGAGGAGGAGGAGGAGGAGGAAGAAGAAGAATTGAAGCAGGAAAAGGAGGAGGAGGTGGAGGAGGAGGAATTGAAGCAGGAGGAGGAGGAGGAAGAAGTAGAGCAGGAGGAAGAGGAGGAGGATGAAGAATTGAAGCAGGAGAAGGAGGAGGAGGAGGAGGAATTGAAGCAGGAGGAGGAGGAGGAGGAGGAGGAAGAAGAGCAGCAGCAGGAGGAGGAGGAGGTGGAGGAGGAGGAGGAGGAGGAATTGAAGCAGGAGGAGGAGGAGGAGGAGGAGGAGGAGGACGAGGAGGAGGAAGAGGAGGAGGAAGTGAAGCAGGAGGAGGAGGAGGAAGGTAGCAGGAGGAGGAGGAGGAGGAATAGAAGCAGGAGGAGGAGGAGGATGAATTTAAGCAGGAGGAGGAGGAGGAGGAGGTGAAGCAGGAGGAGGAGGAGGAGGAAGTGTAGCAGGAGGAGGAGGAGGAGGAATTGAAGCAGGAGGAGGAGGAGGAGGAATTGAAGCAGGAGGAGGAGGAGGAGGAAGTGAAGCAGGAGGAGGAGGAGGAGGAAGTGAAGCAGGAGGAGGAGGAGGAGGAAGAGGAAGTGAAGCAAGAGGAGGAGGAGGAGGTGGAGGTCAGGTCATCAATTGTTAATCATCTCATTTATTTATCTCGCGCGTTTATTAACATTCATGCACTTCTTTTCCAGCTCTTAATAAGCAACGCGAATAGCGTCAAATATTCAGTAATTTTCTATTTAACTCATTCACCAATCAACGTCATTAGTATTCGTGTATAACTTCTTAATGAACTTTATTTTTGACTTGAAGTGTATATGATTTGCCTTCTTCATTAAGTAAGTCACAAGGAAGGGTATTAATGACCTCTCGTATCGTGTATCAGACTGCAGGTGTGAGTATTTATTGGTACCTTTAATTATTTACTCACCTGTGGACCTGATCGACTACACCTGACTTTTTTTTCTTTTTTTTTATTTATTTATTATTTTTGGGGGGGAGGGTGAATCAACAATGTTCTTCACTACACCACTATGTTATGGACGCTCTCATTTAATTGATATATTCCATGACTATCTATGACTATTTAGCGAGTTTTTTTATAGAGAAAGCGCATAATTATAATCTCTCTCTCTCTCTCTCTCTCATACTCACCTGTTTGTAATGTTTGTTTTCTTAAGACAGGCCTGAATGTGTGTGTGTGTGTGTGTGTGTGTGTGTGTGTGTGTGTGTGTGTGCGTGTGTGTGTGTGTGAGGACCTCCAGCCCACCTGTGTATGTCTTTACCTGAGGACTCTTGTTCCTCATAATTAACAGGTGTAAGAGTCCTCCTCAGTCCTCATCCTCATCTCGTTTTCTTTTCTTCTGTTTTTCTTTGTCCTCCTCCTTTTTTCTCTTCCTCTTAGTCGTGTTCCTCCTTTTTATCTGGCTTTAGTTCTTCCTCCTTTTTCTTCTCCTTCTCCTCTTTCTCCTCGTTCTCCTCGTCGTTGTCATTGTCTATCTTACTTTCTCTCTTCTCCTTCTTTCTCCTCCTACCTTCTCCTCCTCTACTTCATATCTGCTCATCTGTTTGACACTGATATGGGTACGTATTCAAAAAAATAGTAGTAGTAGTAGCAGTAGTAGTAGTAGTAGTAGTAGTAGTAGTGGTAGTAGTAGTAGTTCAGGTATATATTCACTTCTTTTTATTCATTCATACCGCTGGGTGAGTGAGTGCATATGATCGCTCTGAATATTCGTGCATGAGTCGGTCACTGGAGTGTTTTTCTCGCCGATACTTGAGCGCTGATTATGCATTCCCTCTGAGGCTCTTCTTGTATTATTCCCTCTCCCAAGTGTTCCTCCTCTTCCACCTCAGCCTCTCTCCACCTCTCCACCTACACTTGTGCCTCCAGTCTGTTTCCCTTCCTTCACCTCCTCCACCTCTCAACCCCCTCCACATGATTTCCCTCCCTTTCCCTTCCTTCTCTACTCTCTTCCACCTTAGCTCGCTCCCGCCTCCTCCTTCTTCTTCCACCTATGCTTCTTTCACCTTCTCCTCCACCTCCACTTACCTAATGCCTCCCTCCTTTTCCTTTCTTCATCTCCACCTCCTCCACTCGCGTCTTCGTACCTCCATTCTTTTTTTTTCTTCCTTTTCTCCTCTTTTTTCCCTTCCTTGTTTCCCTATTCCTTTTCCTATCTCCCTTCCTTTATCTTCCTTTCTTCCTCCCATCCTTCCTCCCTCTTGCCTCTCCTCCACTTCCTTCCCATCCTCTCCCCTCCTTCCTCTCTCCTCTATCTCCCTTTTCCTCTTCATCTTTCTCCATTTGCATCAGCCTGAGAGGAGGAAGGGAAGAAGAAAGGACAGGGTGGAGGAAACGAGGGAGAGAGGAAGGCAGGGAAGGAGGGAAGAAGAGGAGGGAGGAAAAAGACGGAGGAATGATAATGGAAGAACCCAAAGAGCGAGGAACGAAAATGGAGGAAGGAAGGAAAGGAGGAAAAAGCAGTGAGAGACGGGACCGGTGGAAGAGAAGGAAGGAAGTGAGAAAGAGAGAGAGAGAGAGAGAGAGAGAGAGAGAGAGAGAGAGAGAGAGAGAGAGAGAGAGAGAGAGAGAGAGAGAGAGAGAGAGAGAGAGAGAGAGAGAGAGAGAGAGAGAGAGAGAGAGAGAGAGAGAGAGAGAGAGAGAGAGAGAGAGAGAGAGAGAGAATTGGAGGCAGTCCAGACTTACTCCCTTGAGCGAGCTTTTGGGAGGTGCAGTGTTGGAGGAAGAAGAAGAAGAAGAAAAGGAAAAAGAGGAGGAGGAGAAGAAGGCTGTGTTGAAGGTGAGGGTGTTAAGAATAAAAGGGAAAATGGGTTGAGGGGAAAAATGGGAGATTAGATTAAGGGAATAAAAGGGAGATAAGGTAAGGGGATGAGGGGGTGATGGGGGGGTTGGGCTGGTGAGGTTGAAGGCATATTATAATTGTAGGTGGAGGAGGAGGTGGCGAAGGAGGTCAGGTCAGGTCATATCCTAGGCGGTAGTGGCAATGGTCGTGGTGGCAGTGGGAAGGTATTTGAGGGACATTGAGGTGAAGGGGGGAAGGGAATTGAGAGGGGGTTTGAGGGTTCCTTCTCCCCCCCTCCCTCGCCCCCCCTCACAATAACCGCCGCTGCATCACCCACCAGGCTTCACGCAGCGCCCCCTCCCTCCTTCATTACTCATGCTCTGGGGCGCCACCGGAATGCTGTATCTCTCCCCTTCTCATCTCCCCATCTCATCTCCCCTCCTCATCTCCCTTGTCCGCACTTCTCTCTATTCTCACCCATCTCTATATCTCCTCATTTCCTCCTCCTCTTTCTCCTCTTCTCACCCTACTCTTCCTTTCTTTTTTTTTTTTTTTTTTCATTCCACTTCATCCTCCTTCTTTCTCCTTTCTCCCTCATTTCCTTCCTCCTTTCCCTTTCCTCCTCTTCCTCCTCACTTCTCTCTTTCTCTCCATTTTCCTCTTTGCATCTTTCCTGATCCGCATCCTTCCTTCTCTCCTTTTCCTCCTCCTCCATCTCCTTCTTTACTCTCACCTCCCTCTTTTCCTCCACTTTCTCTCTCCTCCTCGTTCGCACTTTTCCCTCCGCACCCCTCCACCTCTTCCTTATTTCCTCCTCCTCCTTCTCCTTCCTCCACTTCTCTCATTTTTTCTTCCACCTCCCTCCTCCAGCCTCCTTGTTCCCTCTTTCCCATATTCCTCATCTATGTATGTATGTATGTACGTATGTATGTGTGTGTGTAAATACTGTGTCTGTAACTTGATATCTACAGTCAGTGAAAGTATACAGTTTACTATTTATTCTCTCTCTCTCTCTCTCTCTCTCACGACGTCACCACGACCCGGTCTGAGGAACTGCTGGACAAGTACCGTAGGCTCATCCAGCAGTATAAGACTAAATCCCCTAATATTTTGATTTCAGGAATTCTACTACGGACATGGGATGAGGGCGACTTGTAAGGCCTTCAGCCTCAACTGCCTGCAGACTCTCTGCGGAGAGCTTGACGTCGAATTCTTAACGCCTGAACGATTTCTACGGCCAGAGTAGACTTTTCCAAAGGGACGGCATACACCTGTCCCCCATCGGGGCAGCCAGATTTGAAGGTTCCTCAACAACGCCGTACGTAACGCCCGAACAACAAAAACGACTCTCAGCCACGTCCTTCCATCCCGCCCGTGTAAATAGACACCACACCGCAACAGACTCGTAACATTGAACCCTCCAGTACCTCTATTACCAAGCTTCAAGATAACCTAAGAGTCCTTAGTTTCAATGCGCGTAGCCTAAGAAACAAATTTGATGAACTGCGATGTCTTGCTCTGACAGAAAACTTTGACGTAATTGCTATAACCGAAACATTTATCGACACCACTAATATTGATTTAAGTTCCGAATATAACATAGATGGCTACAGATTCTTCAACAATGATCGTGTAAACTGTAGAGGGGGTGGTGTCGCCCTTTTTGTCAAAAGCTACTTGCAACCTACTGACAAAACACCAAGAAACAGTAACGTTGAACATTTGTGCAAAGTGAGTAAACATTGCAAAAGTCAATTTAAATATATCTGTCACTTACAGGCCTCTGGGCAATCACTTGATGGCGATCTTGAAATGTACAGCGTCTTAAGGCAGTCACTTAATAACAGCGACTCACTGATACTAGGAGACTTTAACCTCCCCCATATCGACTGGGCGACACTGTCGGGTACAGAAGGTGAGTCCCATAGAATGATCGAATTTCTAGAGGAAAATTATCTAAGCCAAATGGTTTCTGAACCAACTCGACAAAATAACATACTTGACCTTGTTATAGCGACCCAAGATAACCTAGTCAGTAATGTCACGGTAGGAGAACACCTCGGTTCCTGTGATCATAAACTAGTGCGCGTTGACATTAGAGCTCAAACATCGGTGACTGAAAATAAAGTTAAGGTGCCCAATTTCAAAAGAGCCAACTTCGTAGAAATCCGACGAAAACTAATAGATATGCAACTATCAGATGACGGCAATGCAGAGGACGCCTGGCTAAACTTTAAAAATCACTTACTCATTCAGCAGGACACATTTGTCCCCTTGTGCGAGAAGCGAATTAACACTAATAAAGTCCACCTTGGTTTAATAGCGAAATTAAACACTCAATCAAGGAGAGAAATTGTCTTACAGGTTAAAGAAAACCAAAGCACGCCTGAAAACATTAGACTTTACAATGATGCAAGGCGACGAGTAAAAAAATTAGTGCATCAGGCAAAGCGTAGATATGAAGAAAATATTGCAGCCAACTGTAAAAATAATCCGAAATCCTTCTTCAGTTACATAAACAACAGAAAGGCGATCAGAAGTGGAATTGGACCTTTAATAAACAGCGACGGTGCACTAGTGACTGACAGCCAACACGTTGCAAACCTATTAAATAATTACTTTTCCTCGGTGTTTAATAATAACAGTCCTCCCACCACCACCACCAACACCAGTACTAATGTAAATCCCGAGCATGCATTGTCTAACTTTGAAATAAAACCCGATGAAGTCCTTAAAGCCCTCAAATCACTTAAAACAAACAAAAGTCCTGACCTGATAAAGTATATCCAACTCTGCTGAAAGAAACAAAGAGCGAAATACTCTCCTCCCTCACAACCGTATTCAATATGTCCTTGCGACAAGGCATTGTCCCTTCAGATTGGAAAAAGGCTAACGTGACACCAATTTTTAAGAAAGGAGACAAAAAAGTACCAGGTAATTACAGGCCCATTAGTCTAACTTCGGTTGTAGGTAAGCTACTTGAGGGCATAATTAGAGACAAAATTGTGAGTTACCTTGAAAGCCACTCATTAATTGGGGACTCACAACATGGCTTCCGAAACAAAAGATCCTGCCTATCAAATCTATTAACCTTTTATAACGACCTCTTCACTGTTTATGACGTAACCAAATCACTGGACGTAGTCTATCTTGATTTCCAGAAAGCGTTTGATAAAGTCCCGCATCATAAATTACTTTACAAATTAAAACAAATAGGTATTGACGGTCAGGTAAACCAATGGATCGCGAATTGGTTGAGCAACAGACAACAAAGAGTAGTGATTGACGGATTTAACTCAGAGTGGGCGCCTGTCACTAGTGGCGTCCCTCAGGGCTCGGTTCTTGGCCCAGTGCTCTTCATTATTTACATCAACGACGTGGATGTTGGACTCAATAACCGCATTAGTAAATTTGCAGACGACACAAAGATTGGTCACTCGGTTCTCACTGACGAAGATAGGCAAAGCCTCCAAGAGGATTTTCACAAAATTTCAGCTTGGTCGGATAGATGGGAGATGCCCTTTAACGTAGACAAGTGCCAGGTCCTTCAAGTTGGAACGAGGAATAAAAAGTTTGATTACGAAATGCGCGGCGTTAAACTCAAAAGCGTTCAATGCGTCAAGGACTTGGGGGTCAAAATCGCGTCAAACCTCAAATTCTCACAGCAATGCATCGATGCAGCAAATAAAGCGAACAGAATGTTGGGCTTCATTAAAAGAAACTTTTTATTTAAGAATAAAGATGTAATACTCCCGCTCTACAACAGTTTAGTCAGACCCCACTTGGAATATGCGGTACAGTTTTGGTCTCCTCACCATGCAAAGGATATTGCTAAATTAGAAGGTGTTCAGCGTCGGGCAACGAAAATTATCCCTTCCTTGCGCAACAAATCCTACGAAGAAAGGCTTTCTACCCTTAACATGTTCTCTCTTGAGAAACGTCGCCTGAGGAAAACTGATCGAATGTTTTAAAATACTTAATGGTTTCACGAATGTAGACAGATCAACATTGTTTATGATCGATGACACTTTGCGCACGAGGAACAATGGCGTAAAACCCAGATGTAGACAAGTAAATTCAGACTGCACCAAATTTTTCTTCACCAACGTTGTAAAGCGAGAATGGAATAAGCCCCATCATCAGTGGTCCAGTGTAACACGATTGACTCCTTCAAAATAAGCTCGACCGTCACTTCCTTCAACTTAATATCAACTAGAGTAGAAATGCAACGTTTTGGAGTCTTCTGATTAATGTAAAATCACTTAGGTTTAAGGACAGACCACCAAGTCTGGACCATGGGTCTGTGTGGTCTGATTTTCTATGTAAATCTATGTAAATCTCTCTCTCTCTCTCTCTCTCTCTCTCTCTCTCTCTCTCTCTCTCTCTCTCTCTCGCTCTCTCTCTCTCTCTCCTCTTCCTCCTCCTCTTCCTCCTCCTCTTCACCACAACCAACACATCCATCCACTAACCGAAACCTCCTCAACTCTTCCTCCCACCTTCCTTCCTCCTCCTCCTCCTCTCCACCTCCCTCTCCACTTTTGGCACTCCGTCCTTCTATCTCTCTCCCTCTCTCCCCTCCTGGCACTAATCCTAAGGGAATCATGGTGCCATTTCATGTGGTAGCAGGTAATTGGGTGCCATTATGGTGCCATGAGGGAAAGGGATGACACTGCCCGATGCCCCTCACTAGGACAGGGGTAAAGAAATTGGGAGGTAAGAAAGGTAGAGGCGGAAGAAGAGGGGATGAGGAAAGGTGGCAGTGGAAGAAAATGAGGAGGAAGATTGGGAGGAGGAAAATGAGGTGAGGAAGGTTGGAGGAAAATGAGGGTGAGGAAGGCTGGAGGTGGAGGAAAATGAGGGTGAGGAAGGCTGGAGGTGGAGGAAAATGAGGATGAGGAGGGTTGGAAGTGGAGGAAAATGAAGGTGAAAAAGGTTGGAAGTGGAAGAGGAAATTTTAAAGAAGGAAAACAGCAAAAAAATACAGGTAGACTAAAAAGATAGTGAAGATAGGTGGAGGAGGAAGAAAATGGGTGTCAAGATGGCTGGAAGTGGAGGAAAATTTAGGTGAAGAAAAGTTGAAGAGAAAAAAAAAATAAAAGTAACAAAAAAATCGAAATAATAATAATAATAACAACAAATGATAATATAATAATGAAAGTAATCCACATCTTTTTTTACGCTTTATATGCCACAAATAAGAAAGAAAAAACAAAACAAATCATTCACAGGTAAACAAGATAACAGGTAAACAGAGGTAGGTGATGGTGACCAGGTAAACAACAAACAACCCCAAAAAAATACAGCCGATACAGAGGTAGAAAAAAAAATAGAGCTGAAAAGAGTGAATAATAGAATGTTAAAGAGAGGCATTGTTGTGGCGAGACAGGCTGAAGGGTGGAGGAGGGAGCGGAGAAGGGAGAAAGGGAGAGCTGATAGAAAGGAAAGAGTGGAGAGGTGAGGTGAGGTGGCTTGGACGAGGGGGAAACGAGGGAGATGGGGAGGAAAGAGAAAGGAACAAGGAAAGGGCAGGGAAGAGAGGAGAAAGGAGGAACGAATAAATGGAGGAGGAAGTAAGAGAGAGAGGAAGAAGAGAGGAGAGAGAAGTAAGATAAGGTAAGGATGCATGGACGAAGGGGAAGCGAAGCAGAGAAGAGGGAGAGAGAGAGAGGGAGAAGGAAAGGGCGGGGAAGAAAGAAGAAAGGAGAGAGAGGAAGAAAAGTGAGGAAGGGGAGAAGAAAGGGGAGGTAAGGAAGTCTCCAGAAGGGGGAAGGGAGGGAGAGAGAGGGAGAGGCAGAAAGGAGGAGAGGTGAGGAAGGAGAAAGAGAGATGAGGTAAGGATATCCAAGGAAGGGAAAACGAAAGAGTGAGATTGTTGGAGAGGGGAATAGAGAGAGAGAAGGAAAGGGAAGAGAGAAGGAAGTAGGAATGAATAAATGGAGGAGAAAGAGACCAGAGAGAGGAGGAAAGAGGGAAGAATAATTAGTGGAGAAAGCGTGAGAGAAGGGAGGCCAGAAGAGGAATAGGAGGAGGGAAAGGAGAAAGATGGAAGAGGGAAAAGCTGGATAAAAGGTGATGGAAGTCAAATTGGAGGAGAGAGAGAGAGAGAGAGAGAGAGAGAGAGAGAGAGAGAGAGAGAGAGAGAGAGAGAGAGAGAGAGAGAGAGAGAGAGAGAGAGAGAGAGAGAGAGAGAGAGAGAGAGAGAGAGAGAGAGAGAGAGAGAGAGAGAGAGAGAGAGAGAGAGAGAGAGAGAGAGAGAGAGAGAGAGAGAGAGAGAGAGAGAGAGAGAGAGAAGAAGAAGTAAATGGAATAGCCAGCTCTTACATTTGAAAAAGGAAGGGAAGGAGGGAGAGAAAGGGAATAAACAGAAGGAATGGAAATAAACTCAATAAACGATGAGAGAATAAGAATGAGAAGAGAGAGAGAGAGAGAGAGAGAGAGAGAGAGAGAGAGAGAGAGAGAGAGAGAGAGAGAGAGAGAGAGAGAGAGAGAGAGAGAGAGAGAGAGAGAGAGAGAGAGATAGTGAGAGAGAGGATACAAAAAAAGTGTTATAGGGATGAGTGTAAATATTTAAGCATTGTCTAGAAGAGGAGAAAGATAGAAGAGGAAGAAACGAGAAGATAAAAGAAAAGATAAGAGAGGAATGAAAGATAAACGGAGGAGATAAATCATAGCAGAAATGTTGAAAATGAGAAAGAGAGTGACGAAAAAAATGATAAAAGAAAGAAAGATGAATAAATGGGGCACGAGAAGGATAAAGAAAATAGGAAAAGACGAGTAAGAAAATAAGATGAATGGAGGAGATAAAGTATAAGATGAACGTTGAAGATAAGCAAGAAAAGGATAAGGAAAAGAAGAGTAAAGAAGATAAGAAAGATGAAAAAGGAGATGAATGGAGAAGATTAATATAGATAAAACAGAGAGGGGAAGAAAAAAGGAAAAGAAAAGGAGATGGAAGAGGAAACCCGAGCAAAGTAAAGGAGGAAAAGAGAGTAAGAAATGACTTTATAACCAGGAAAGGAATAGAAAAGGAACAAAAAATAGAAAGAAAAGAAAAAGAGTAAGAAAAGAAAGACAAACGAAAGAGAATGGGAAAAAAAGGCAGAAAAGATAAACAGAGGGAAAACAGTAACAGGCATGAGGAAAAAAATGATTAGTCAGAAAAGCAAAGAGGAGTTTAAAGGACAAGGAAAAAGAGGGAAAAAAAGGAGATGAGAGAATGGAAAAAAAAGCAGAGAAGACAAATAGGAGAAGAATAGTAACAGATATGAAGACAAAAAATAGAAAAGCAAAGATTAGTTAAAGGACAAGGAAAAGAGGGAAAAAAGGAGATGAGAGAATGGAAAAAGAAACAGAGAAGACAAATAGGGAAGAATAGAAGTAGGTATAAAAAAAATAATCACAAAAGCAAAGATTAGTTAAAAAGACAAAGAAAAAGATGAAAAAAAAGGAGATGAGAGAATGGGAAAAAAGAAGCAGAGAAGACAAATAGGGGAAGAATAGAAGTAGGTATAAAAAAAATAATCACAAAAGCAAAGATTAGTTAAAAGGACAAGGAAAAAGAGGAAAAAAAAGGAGATGAGAGAATGGGAAAAAAAGAAGCAAAGACAAATAGGGGAAGAATAGAAGTAGGTATAAAAAAAATAATCACAAAAGCAAAGAATAGTTTAAAGGACAAGGAAAAAGAGGAAAAAAAGATGAGTGAATGGAAAAAAGAAGGGGAAGAATAGAACTCGGTTTGAAGAAAAAATATTAGTAAGAAACCCAAAGAAGAGTTTAAAGGACAAGAAAAACAGAGGAAAAAAGAATACAAGATGAGATGCCGAGATGAGTCTGTACACGGATCTTCTCTCATCGCGAAGTCACATCAGGGGAGAGAAATGGAAGCCAGGGTTGTCTGGGCGCATCTGTCTGCCGGCAATTACAAGGAGGTTGCGCGATCCCCGGCGGCCTGATAACTTGACAGCTGCACCTACCATTAGAGAGAGAGAGAGAGAGAGAGAGAGAGAGAGAGAGAGAGAGAGAGAGAGAGAGAGAGAGAGAGAGAGAGAGAGAGAGAGAGAGAGAGAGAGAGAGAGAGAGAGAGAGAGAGAGAGAGAGAGAGAGAGCGAGAGAGAGAGAGAGAGAGAGAGAGAGAGAGAGAGAGAGAGAGAGAGAGAGAGAGAGAGAGAGAGAGAGAGAGAGAGAGAGAGAGAGAGAGAGAGAGAGAGAGAGAGAGAGAGAGAGAGAGAGAGAGAGAGAGAGAGAGAGAGAGAGAGAGAGAGAGAGAGAGAGAGAGAGAGAGAGAGAGAGAGAGAGAGAGAGAGAGGAGAGAGAGAGGAGAAGAGAGAGAGAGAGAGAGAGAGAGAGGAGAGAGAGAATAATAATGAAAGAAGGAGATTATGGGAGAGAGAGAGAGAGAGAGAGAGAGAGAGAGAGAGAGAGAGAGAGAGAGAGAGAGAGAGAGAGAGAGAGAGAGAGAGAGAGAGAGAGAGAGAGAGAGAGAGAGAGAGAGAGAGAGAGAGAGAGAGAGAGAGAGAGAGAGAGAGAGAGAGAGAGAGAGAGAGAGAGAGAGAGAGAGAGAGAGAGAGAGAGAGAGAAAGGAGGAGAGGAGACGATAGAGACGTTGAGAAAGGGAGAGAGTGAGAAGGACTAGGGAAGGTGGAGAGAGGGAAGGAGCGAGAGGAGGAAGACTTGAGAAAGGGAGAGGGAGGGAAGACTTGGGAGGAGGTAGAGGGAAGGAGGTAGAGGAGAAGACTTGAGAAAGGGACGATGAGGAAGACTTGGGGAGGGTACGAGGACAGGTTAGGAGGAGGAAGACTTGAGAAAGGAAGGAGAGGAGAGTGAGAAGACTTGGGGGGTGAGAGAGGGAAGAGAGGAGAGTGAGGAAGACTTGAGAAAGGGAGAGGAGGAAGACTTGGAGGAAAAGGTGAGAGGGAAGGGAGGGAGACTGATGGAGACTTGAGAAGGAGGGAGGAGAGTGAGGGAAGACTTGAGAAAGGGAGGGAGGAGTGAGGAAGACTTAGGGAAAAGGGAGAGAGGAGGAAGACTCAGGGAAGGTAGAGAGAGGAAGGAGTGGGAGTGGAGGAAGACTTGAGAAAGGGAGAGAAAGGAGGGAAGACTCTGGGAGGGTAGAGGGGAAGGAGGAGGAGAAGACCGGAGGAAGACCTGAGCAGGGAGAAAGGAGGAAGATCACTGTGGACGTGCAGAGGAAGGAGGTCGAGCAGGAATAGATCCTGGCCCTGTACATGTTACCGTTACCCGCCACGCACACATGTAGTGACTTCCTCCTGATGGTGGAAGCGACCCCAGACCTTCAATCAACCCTAACTTGATGCTAGCAGCCATATGTATGCCCCTGCAATTATAGAGGCTAGATAGATAGATAGACAGAGAATACTTTTCTCTGCCTGACCACACACAAAGCTTCCTAACAGTATAAATGCACTAAAGAACACACATGAAATGGATTTTAAAATACTCCAGCTAAAAAGTAGTTTGGGACGAACAGAATTTCTACCAGTGTAACAAGGTGAAAGAGCAATTATGTCTGCCTTACACGTGTCTTTATAATTTCATTGCAGGACGGAGGAGAGGGCAGAATATAGTTAGTGATGAGTAAGATAAGATGAACAAAACACAGCTATGAGAAGGAATGAGGCAGAAATGCAAGGAAATGAGCAGTGAAGGAGAAAAACAGAGAGAGAGAGAGAGAGAGAGAGAGAGAGAGAGAGAGAGAGAGAGAGAGAGAGAGAGAGAGAGAGAGAGAGAGAGAGAGAGAGAGAGAGAGAGAGAGAGAGAGAGAGAGAGAGAGAGAGAGAGAGAGAGAGAGAGAGCGAGAGGGAGAGAGAGAGAGAGAGAGAGAGAGAGAGAGAGAGAAAGTGGGAGAGAGAGAGAGAGAGAGAGAGAGAGAGAGAGAGAGAGAGAGAGAGAGAGAGAGAGAGAGAGAGAGAGAGAGAGAGAGGGAGAGAGAGAGAGAGAGAGAGAGAGAGAGAGAGAGAGAGAGAGATGGGGAAAAATCAGACTACACAGACCATGGTCTAGACTTGTATTCTGCCCAACTGCGGATGGCCACTAGAAGACGCAAAACAAGCGTACTTACTTAAAGGATGAAGAAGTTAAGGAAACACGACGAGTTTTATTTTTGAAGGAAGCTGGCAAAGTTACATACTGGACTACTGATGGTGGAAGTTATTCTATTTCGTACCTACAATGTTTACAAGAAAAATTTTTGTGCAAATAATTACGTTTGGCATTTGAAAGCTATGCCACAGCCTGTGCGCAGACTGTTACCGATTATAACAATGTTGATTGTCTATCAGAAACATTAAGTATTTTAAAATATTCGATCAGTTTTCGGAGGACAAGCCAAGAGAGAATGTTAATGGCAGAAAGCCTTTCTGCAGGATTTGTTGCCAGAAGGACTTCATTTGCCGTTCGACGCTGAACACCTTCTAATTTAGCAATATCCTTTGCATGTGGTGGGGGAATCAAACTGTACCGCATTCAAAGCGGGGGTTCAATCAAACTGTTGTAGAGCGAGTATTACATCTTTATTCTTGAATATGCCTTTTAATGAAGTTTCAACATTCTGTTCGTTTTATTTGCTACATCGATGGTCATGGAGAATTTGAGGTTTCACGCGATGACCCCTACTGGACGCATTGAATGCTTTTTGAGTTAACGCCGGCGCATTTCGTACTGAATTTCATTCTCGCTCCAACTTAAAGATCTGCACTTGTCTAATGTTAAAGGGACTTCCATTTATATATATATATATATATATATATATATATATATATATATATATATATATATATATATATATATATATATATATATATATATGCAAAGTGAAGGTAAGGAAAGCTCCATGAAGTACGATGAAGCATCCTTGTGACCCTGAACATCGCATCCTCCTTAAACACACACACACACACACACACACACACACACACACACACACATACACACACACAGGAAGACTTGGGAGGGTAGACGGAAGGAGGGAGAGTGAGGAAGACTTGAGAAAGGGAGAGAGTGAGGAAGACTAGGGAAGGTGAGAGAGGGAAGGAGGGAGAGTGAGGAAGACTTGAGAAAGGGAGAGAGTGAGGAAGACTTGGGGAGGGTAGAGGGAAGGAGGGAGAGTGAGGAAGACCTGAGAAAGGGAGAAAGGGAGGAAGACTTGTGGACAGTGAGGGAAGGAGGTCAGAGTGAGGAAGGTTAGATCCTGGCCTCGTGTTACCGTTACCCGCCACGCACAATGTAGTTACTCTCCTGATGCGGGAAGCGACCACAGACCTTCAATCAACCATAACTTCAGCGAGCAGCTACAGCGTATGCCCCAATTATAGATAGATAGATAGATAGATACAGATAATTTTCCTCTTACCTTCCGACCATGTCACAAAGCTTCCTAACAAAGAGCAAATCGCAGCAATTGGAAGAACACACATTACGAAATGGACTTTGAAACACTCCAGCTAAAAAAGTAGTTTGGGACGAACAGAACCTCTACCAGTGTACTATGCGAAAGAGCAATTATGTCGTCTGTTCCTACACGTAGTCTTTATAACTCTTCATTGGTAGGACGGGAGGAGAGGGAAAAGAATATAGTTAGTGTGATGAGTAAGATAAGGGTGAAAGATGAATAAAAACACAGCTATGAGAAGGAACGAGGCAAAGAAATGCAAGGAAATGAGCGAAAGGAAGGAGAAAAACAGAGAGAGAGAGAGAGAGAGATTTACATAGAAAATCAGACCACAGACCCCATGGTCAGACTTGGTGGTCTGTCCTTAAACCTAAGTGATTTTACATTAATCAGAAGACTCCAAAACGTTGCACTTCTACTCTAGTTGATATTAAGTTGAAGGAAATGACGGTCGAGCTTATTTTTGAAGGAGTCAATCATGTTACACTGGACCACTGATGGTGGAAGCTTATTCCATTCTCGCACTACAACGTTGGTGAAGAAAAATTTTGTGCAGTCTGAATTTACTTGTCTACATCTGAGTTTTACGCCATTGTTCCTCGTGCGCAGACTGTCATCGATCATAAACAATGTTGATCTGTCTACATTCGTGAAACCATTAAGTATTTTAAAACATTCGATCAGTTTTCCTCAGGCGACGTTTCTCAAGAGAGAACATGTTAAGGGTGAAAGCCTTTCTTCGTAGGATTTGTTGCGCCAGGAAGGGATCATTTTCGTTGCCCGACGCTGAACACCTTCTAATTTAGCAATATCCTTTGCATGGTGGGGACCAAAACTCTACCGCATATTCAAGTGGGTCTAACTAAACTGTTGTAGAGCAGAGTATTACATCTTTATTCTTGAATACAAAGTTTCTTTTAATGAAGCCCAACATTCTGTTCGCTTTATTTGCTGCATCGATGCATTGCTGTGAGAATTTGAGGTTTGACGCGATTTTGACCCCAAGTCTTTGACGCATTGAACGCTTTGAGTTTAACGCCGCGCATTTCGTATTCGAACTTCTTATTCCTCGTTCCAACTTGAAGGACCTGGCACTTGTCTACGTTAAAGGATCTCCATCTATCCGACCAAGATATATATATATATATATATATATATATATATATATATATATATATATATATATATATATATATATATATATATATATATATCAATGGTACAGCAGGAAGGGAAAGGGAAAGCTCAAGTGAAGTGACGATAAGCATCCTTGTACCAGACCCTGAACCTCGCATCCTCCTTAAAAAACACACACACACACACACACACACACACACACACACACACACACACACACACAAACACACACACACACACACACACACACACACACCCCACACCATCTCACAATTCCGCGCCGGGGTGTGTGTGTGTGTGTGTGTGTTCGACTCTCCCTGTTCTACAAAAACAGATCCTACGGCGGAGGAAGACCGAGGATTTTCTCCCTGCCCGTCGGCGTTCCGGAGGCCATTCTGTTTTCAATCCCTGAGCTGACGAAAGCTGTTTTCTGCCACAAAACCGTAATTATTTTTAATATCATCTCACAAGCAACAACTATGAAGTTCTTCCTTGCTTGGACGCTCGTCATCATCCTGGGGATGATGGCCGGTCAGCCGGACAGCCGGTCAGCCGGTCAGCCAGCCGGCCAGCAGCTGGCCGGAGGTTGTTGTTTTTGTTGTTGCCTATTGCGCCGGGAGGCATCTTCCTGGTGGGGCCTGATGGTCGGCCCAAGGCTTCTTCCAGGTGGGGCCTGATGGTCGGCCCAGCCCGTTCTGGCGCAGGCGAGTGTTTTATAGTGGCGCCATCTTGCATTGGCTCATGCTGCCCCCCGGAACTCGTTCTTGATTCGCTTGGACGGCTTCCTCTAGAGTCCGGGTTGATGGGTGGTCTTCAGGACAGCATGTGGGTAGTTTTAAGCCACTCGGCGGTGACTGAAAAATCCGAGTGGTAGCGTGGGGATTCGAACCCGCGTCGTCCATCACGCGGTGAATGTGAGCCCAGTACGCTACCACCTACGCCACCGCCTACCCAGCTGCTGGCCGGCTGGCTGACCGGCTGACCGGCTGTCCGGCTGACCGGCCATCATCCCAGGATGATGACGAGCGTCCAAGCAAGGAAGAACTTCATAGTTGTTGCTTGTGAGATGATATTAAAAATAATTACGGTTTCGTGGCAGAAAACAGCTTTCGTCAGCTCAGGGATTGAAAACAGAATGGCCTCCGGAACGCCGACGGGCAGGGCGAAAAATCTCTTCCGGATCCGTTTTTGTAGAATCGAACGAACACACACACACACACACACACACACACACACACACGACGGCGAGAATTGTGAGCTCAATGGGCTCCCAAAGGACAAGGTGCCCTACCTAGCCTCGAGAAGGCCAATTACGACCCTTGGAAGAAACATGACGAGGGGGAACTCAAAGATTTCCCCAAAATGCCTGATCTTGAGAAGATGAACACAAGTTTGCAAAATGGCGCGAATGACAGTATCAAGACCGTGGAAAGGAAAGTCTTTGATAATAGAGATGAAACGGGGCATGTAACCGGCAATAAGACAGTCGTTGAAAAGACTACAGAAACTGACCTACAGCCCAACGGAAATGTATCAAAGATTACGGAAACACAGGTTGTTATTGATGAGGAAGGTAAAGAAAGTGCCGAAAAATCTGTCACAGAGAGCAAAACTCTGACGCAAACCACTCCACACAACGGGTCCCTAACACAGACGGTGGACGTGAACAAGGTCACGGACGAAGAGGGTAATGAAATACACGAGGAAGTTGTTATAAAGAAGGAAGCAACAGTACTGCCTCTTACCAGTGCCACTGAGGTAACAAAGGAGATTCTGCCAGGCAATAAAACGAATCAATTATTAGCAACAGAGAAAGAAGAAAAACTACCTTTAGAGGAAACCATTAGGGAAACATGTGTGGAAAGTAAGAACGATACGGATAAGAGCGACGGACGCCAGAAAGTAGAACGGACAGAGAAAACCATTGAGATTCTTCCCGGCAATAAAACGAATGAAATGTTAGTAACAGAAAAAGAAGATTAAGGAGACATCTGTGGAGACTAAGAATGTAACAGAAAATGGCGATGGTCCTCTGACAGTAGAACGGACAGAGAAAACAAAGGAGATTCTGCCAGCCAATGAAACGAATGAAATTGATGTAACAGAGAAAGAAGAAAGACTACCTTCACAGGAAAGCATTTCGATGACATCTGTGGAGGAGAGTAGAAATGCTTCAGAAAATGGCGATGGACCTCAGAAAATAGAACGAACAGAGAAAACAAAGGAGATTCTGCCCGGCAATAAAACGAATGAAATTGTTGTAACAGAGAAAGAAGAAAGACTACCTTCACAGAAAAGCATTTCGATGACATCTGTGGAGGAGAGTAGAAATGCTTCATAAAATGGCGAAGGACCTCTGGTAGTACAACGAACAGAGAAAACAAAGGAGATTCTGCCCGGCAATGAAACGAATGAAGTTGTTGTAACAGAGAAAGAAGAAAAACTACCTTCACATGAAACCATCAAGGAAACATCGGTGGAGAGTAATAATGTTACAGAGAATGGCGATGGACCTCTGGTAGTAGACCGAACAGAGAAAACAAAGGAGATTCTGCCCGGCAATGTAACGAATGAAGTCGTAGTAACAGAGAAGGAAGAAAAACTACCTTCACGGGAAACTGCTGTGACGCCACCGAAGGTTGTTAAAAAGATTAGGAGAAGGAAAGCTTGTAGGTGTGACTCGTTGTTGACCCTTTCGGTGGTAACAGAAGAATTAATTGAAAGAATTGCTCGTGTTGTATTGAAGGAAATGACAACAGAGTAGTGATAGTGTGTTACTGTTTCTCTTATCAATTTCTTTGAAAAAAATAAAAATAAAAATAAATATTAAAGAGGTCAGGAGGCCGTGAACCATTCAAATATGTCACTTATGAACACGGTGATTGCGGCCCGGTTTAGACTCGAGAGAGTTGTGTTTCTTTTAGAGTGTACACACAGTGCCGGTTTGTGTCCGGCCCTGAGTATCACAGCAGTTAGTGGCGTCCATCGTTCCTCCATTGTCCTCGAATTTTACGGTTCTCGCGATTAATTTGCCAGATTTTGCACCACATATCGCGCCTTTTGTTGGGTATATTTTTGTGTGAGCGTTACCGAGAGAGAATAAAGAAAGCATAAGCGTGCGTGATACAACAAACAAAGCAGAAACAGTTTGGATGAGGATAATACACAAACAATATTGATAAGATAAGAACGTGGAAAAGCTATAAAAGGGATGAGAAAATATGAGCATCAGAGAGAGAGACTGCATTTCGATTACTTTCCTATACCATCATTTATCTTTCCTTTTTTAAACCAATTTTTCTCCGCTCCAACACAATCCCATTCTCTCCTAACCTGACCTTCTCCTCCTCCTCCTCTTTTTCCTCTCCTACCCTCTCTCCCACGCCCCTCCCCACACGCACACAAGCCTCCTCCCCGCGCCCACTGTGATTCAATGGCCCCGCGGCAGCTGCATAGGAACACACATGTTGGTTTGTTTTCCTAGATACACATTTTTGACCTGACGACCTCACCGCAGCTGCGTACTTTGTTATCGTCTTAACGCGCCTAATTGTTTCCGTCTTGCCTCGCCCATATCTTCACCATGACGTCCCTCAAGCGTTGTTCTGGGTGTGGCCTTCGCATGGCCAAGCAGTACTTTCTTTCCAAGGACGTTTGTAGGTTCTGCGTTAAGACTCAGAAGGATGGTCAGAGGATCATAGAGTTAGAGAATAGGGTAACGACTCTCGCCGCCCAGGTACACTTACTGGTTAGTGCAGCAGCAACAAGCTCCGCCTCCTCCTCCCCTTCCTCTTCCTCTTCTTCCTCGTCCTCCTCCCCTCCAGTATTGTCTTCACCCACACAGCAGCCCCTCCCATCCTCCTCCTCCTCCTCCTCGACCATCTCCGATCTCCCCGCTTCCTACCCCTCCTTCTCCTCTTCTTCCTCCTCTTCCTCCTCCTCCTCCTCCTCCTCCTCGCCTTCCTCTTCCGTCCCCCCTCTCCCCTCTCCCCGCCCACCCTCCTCCTCCTCCTCCTCTCCCTCTTTCTCCTCCTTGTCCTCCGCCTCTTCGCTCGTCCCTCCCTCCCACACCTGTCCTTCACCTTCCCCTTCCCCCTCTTCCTCCTCCCTCTCCTCGTCCGTCCCTCCCTCCAACACCTGTCCCTTTCACCTACTCCTCCTTCCTCCTCCTCCTCCTCCTCCTCCTCCCCCCTCCTCCTCCTCCTCCCCTCCCCCTCCTCCTTCCTCCTCTTCGTCCCCTCTCCCCTCTTCCCGTCCTCCTCTCCTCCTCCTCCTCCCCTCTTTCTCCTCCTTGTCCTCCGCCTCCTCGTCCCTCCTCCAACACCTGTCCCTTACCTTCCTTTCCCCTCTTCCTCCTCCCTCTCCTCGTCCGTTCCTCCCTCCACCACCTCACCTCCTTTCTCCTCCTCCTCCTCCCCTCCAATTCCTCGCCTTCCTCTTCCGTCCCCCTCTTCCTCCTCTCCTCCTCCTCCTCCTCCCCTCTTTCTCCTTGTCCTCCGCCTCCTCCTCGTCCCTCCCTCAACACCTGTCCCTCCCTTCCCTTCCCCTCCCTCTCCTCCCTCTCCCTCCGTTCCTCCCTCCACCACCTCACCCTCCCTTTCTCCTTCTTCCTCTTCCTCCTCCTCCGCCCCCTTTCCACCTTCCACCTCGTCCACCAGTTCTCCGCGTTCGTCACCGCAGGTCCCTCCCCTCCCTTCCCGCTCTCCCCTCCCCCCGTCACCCACCCCTCCTGGCCCCCCTTCCGACCGTCGGGTTCTTGTTGTTGGTGATAGTCAGGTTCGTTATGTTGACAGGTATTTTTGCTCCAAGGATAAAAACAGGACGAGGGTGTGTTTCCCAGGGGCAGGGGTGGGCCATATATCAGACAGGATTGAGGCGTGTATGGCAAGCGAGGGATCAAACCCCATTGTCTTTCTCAGCTGTGGCGGAAACGACGTTTCTCGTGTGCCAAGCGAGGACCTTCTCAGGCGTTTTAGAGAATTGTTAGGCAGGATACGTGACGCTGGTGGGTCGCCAGTAGTATGTGGCGTCCTGCCAAGGAGGGGCGTTGGCGATGGATGGCTGTCCAGGGCGATAGCAGTGAACAGCAGACTTGCTGAGCACTGCCGGCGCAATGGGTGGCTGTTCGTCGACAATTGGGACCTCTTCTTTGGCAACGACGCCCTATACGCCCGTGACGGGATACACTTGACTTTCAAGGGTGTTGAGGCTCTCTCAGACTCCTTTGAGCGATCACTTAGTACCCTGAGGGATTTTTTAATATAAGCGAGGGGGGGAGGAGTAATGGGAGAGGACATCTAGCTCATAATATAACCAGGCAGCTTAGAAGTAATTCTAGGGGAGTAACAGAGGACGGGCTAAGAATCTTCTATACTAACAGCAGGAGCCTCAGAAACAAGATAGACTTACTAAGGGGTGAAGCTTGTTCAGAAAATTTTGACATAATAGCGATCACTGAGACATGGATAGATACTGCTAATAGAAATTTTAGATCAGAATTTGAAATAACGGGTTATCAGATGTTTCACAAAGACAGAAGGGGCAGAAAGGGAGGTGGAGTTGCGCTATATGTTAAAGACTCACTTAAATGTTTAGTTAACAACTCAGTCAAAACTAACATGGATTCAGAATCAGTTTGGGTGGACGTTTACAAAGGGAAAGAAAAACTAACTCTAGGAGTTATGTACAGGCCACCCAACCTTAACAGGCAGGACACGAGTATATTACTACAGGAGATTGGCAGGGCGAGTATGAGTAGAAATGTCTGCGTAATGGGGGACTTTAATTATAGGAATATAGACTGGGAAGATCTAGTGGGTGACCTGGAAGCCGAGGACTTTCTTGAAGTTATACAAGATAATTTCCTTAAGCAGGTAGTTACTGAGCCTACCAGAGGAGATAACATATTAGACTTAGTCCTAACCAATAATGGGAACTTGCTACGTGAGTTGGAGGTGGGCGGAGAGTTAGGAAATAGTGATCACAGAACGGTTCATTTTAGCTTAGACTGGGCGGTAACCCGCGAACCAAACCCAGTGTTAGTGCCAGATTTTAGAAGAGCAAACTACGAGGGCTTCGATGACATCTTGATGTGGTTAGCTGGGATAATTTAGGGATTCATGAGGGCCAGAACTGCGGATTGGAGAGACAGGAGAACCAGGTAGAAATGTCTTACAATAATTTAGTTAGAGTAATAGTAGAGGTGCAAGAACAGCATATACCACAGCGAACACTTAGAAAGAAAACAATGATTCTAAGTGGATGACTCTTGGACTAAAACACGAGATTGGGTTAAAGAAGGAATTTATCAGAAAATAAAGAATGGGAAACACATCTCAGGGGCCGGTACGTCGAACTATCTAGATTAGTTAAGAAAAACACCAGGATAGCAAAAAAGAACTATGAGATCAAAGTAGCAAATGAGGCGAAAAGTAATCCTAAGGGCTTCTTTCAGATGTATAGAACAAAAACACGGGAGAAAATTGGACCGCTGAAAACAAACACAGGGGAGCTAGTAGAAAATTACGAAAATATGAGCACATTGTTGAACGACTACTTCCTTTCAGTATTCACACAGGAGGATCGAACGACTATACCGGAAAGAGTTCAGGTGTACACGAGCGGGGATGGCGATAAATTGAAGGATATACTCATTACCAGGCAAGTATTTCAGGATGAGATAGATAAGCTAAAGAAGAATAAGTCACCAGGTCCTGGCGGGATATTTCCGAGGGTATTGAAATAATTTAGTGATATACTCAGTGACCCACAAACCGACATCTTTAAGATGTCGGTAAATACTAATTATGTGCCGAGCCTATGACAAGTAGCTAATGTGACGCCGATTTCCAAAAAAGGGGACAGGTCAGCTGCTTCAAACTATCGCTCAATTAGCTTAACATCGGTTATAGGCAAGATGCTGGAGTTCATAATAGCCAGGAACATTCGGGAGCATCTAGAGAAACATAGCTTAATTCACGACTCGCAGCATGGGTTCACGAAAGGTAGGTCATGCCTCACCAATCTCTTGTCCTTCTACAATAAAGTATTTGAGGCGGAAGACAGAGATGAAAATTATGATGTAATCTATCTTGATTTTAGTAAAGCGTTTGACATAGTTCCTCACCAACGATTATTGCTTAAAATACAGGCTCACGGAGTAGTGGGCAAAGTTTTGAACTGGGTCATGGCGTGGCTTAGCAATAGGAAGCAAAGAGTGCAAATCAATGGTAAAAGATCTGACTGGGGATGTGTTACGAGTCGGGTCCCACAAGGTTCGGTATTACATGTAGGTCCACTTTTGTTTATTATTTATATCAATGACTTAGATACAGGAATTAGTAGTGATGTCAGTAAGTTTGCAGATGATACCAAGATCGGTAGAGTAATTGAGTCGGATCAGGACGCTAGTATTCTCCAAGGTGAACTCAACAGATTATATGACTGGGCGGATAAATGGCAGATGGAGTTCAATGTAGGGAAGTGCAGTATTCTGAGTGTAGGTAGGAACAACCCCTCACATAACTATTGCTTAAATGACACTCTCATATGTAGGTCTGGGTGTGAGAGGATTTTAGGGGTCTTAGTGAGCTCTGATCTCCGTCCAAGGGCACAATGCATTCAAGCTAGAAATCGAGCTAATAGGGTACTGGGATTTATTTCAAGGAGCGTAAGCAACAGAAGCCCAGTCTTCCTCAAACTATATTTAGCATTAGTTAGACCTCATCTTGACTATGCGGTTCAGTTCTGGTCACCCTACTATAGAATGGATATCAAAATGTTAGAATCGGTGCAGAGGAGGATGACTAAGATGATTCAGGGGTTGAGAAACTTGCCATACGAGGAAAGACTCAAACAGTTAAACTTGCATTCTCTAGAAAGGCGAAAGGTGCGTGGAGACATGATCGAGGTTTATAAATGGATGAAGGGCTTTAATAAGGGAGACATTCATAAGGTTTTGTTGGTAAGAGAACCGGGTAGGACACGAAGTAACGGGTTTAAACTGGATAAATTCAGATTCAACAGGGACATAGGCAAAAATTGGTTTACTAACAGGGTGGTGGATGAGTGGAATAGGCTTAGCAGTCATGTGGTGAGTGCCAATACAATTGTCACATTCAAAAATAGACTAGATAAATTCATGGACAGCGATATTAGGTGGGGTTAGATACACGGGAGCTTAGGGTCAAAGGAGCTGCCCCGTACAGGCCTACCGGCCTCTTGCAGACTCCTGCGTTCTTATGTTCTTATGTTCTCTACAACAACAACAACAACAACCCCCCCCCCTCGCTCCTATTCTCACTCCCCCCCTTTTTTTTCCTCTTCAATTCCCCTTTCCCTTTTACTTACAATGTCACACTCCTTGTATGGTAATGGTTTTGTGTGTTGGCGGGGGTGGGGGGGAAGGGTGTCTGTTTGTGTGTGTGTGTGTGTGTGTGTGTGTGTGTGTGTGTGTGTGTGTGTGTGTGTGTGTGTGTGTGTGTGTGTGTGTGTGTGTGTGTGTGTGTGTGTGTGTGTGTGTGTGTGTGTGTGTGTGTGTGTGTGTGTGTGTGTGTGTGTGTGTGTGTGTGTAATCTCTCTCTCTCTCTCTCTCTCTCTCTCTCTCTCTCTCTCTCTCTCTCTCTCTCTCTCTCTCTCTCTCTCTCTCTCTCTCTCTCTCTCTCTCTCTCTCTCTCTCTCTCTCTCTCTCTCTCTCTCTCTCTCTCTCTCTCTCTCTCTATATATCAATTTGACTGTAAAAATTAAATCAGATACAAAAAACACACACACACACACACACACACACACACACACACACACACACACACACACACACACACACTATCCCTACCCCAAAAACACCAAATGCCTAGCCAGTAATAATTCTTTTCACACGGTTGGTTTGCGAGTCTTTCATAATTCGACAACTTCTAAAGCCCTGGAATGCCTCTCTCTCTGCCTCAAGGAAACGTGCCAAGGGGAAGAGAAACTGGAGCATCACTTTAACTTTATTATTTTTTGTGTGTGTGACGATATTTCTATTTCTAATTTTTTTTTCAAAATTTTTTTCAGTTATTATTCTCCTTTGCAATTTTTTTTTTTACGATATTTCTATTTCTTTTTTTTTTTACATTTTCTTCATCTGTATTTTTTTCAGTTATTGTTTTCCTTTACAACTTTTTTTTGACGATATTTCTATTTTTCTTTTCTTATTACATTATCTTTATCTATATTTTCTTTTAATTATTATCTTTCTTTGCAACTTTTTTTATTTTTTATTTTTCAGCCCTTTTTTATAGCATTTTCGTCTTTTTTTATCTATTTATTTATTTATTTATTTTTACATACCTGCCTATAGCGCCGGTAGGCTTTCTTCAGGGTCCAGATTGTTGGCCCAAGCCCGTCATAGGCGCAGGCAATTTTTATAGTAGCGCCAGCTGTGCTTGCTTTATTTTCCTGTTTTTAATTAATGTATGTGATCTTGAACCATTCATTATTACACACACACACACACACACACACACACACACACACACACACACACACACACACACAGGTGATATTTGTTCCCTCATTAATTATAATCAGTTCCAGGTAGACTTGTCATACTTAATTCACGAGTGGCAAGTGTTTTTTTTTCCGTGTTCAAGCGCTTGGGGATGCGGGAGAGTACGTGACCTTTCCAAGAGCTCACTTATTTATCTGTGTATTTATTTAGTTGCTTATTCATTTATTTTTGTTCTTGGAGAGTAGATTTCATGTCCTACTCTTTTATGAACCCGAAAGTTATCATTCACGTGCGTTTTCTTTTATACTTTCTGTACGTACGAAAAAAGGGAGGTAAGGTAAGGGGATGAAAAAGGGAAGGGGGGGTATGGGGACTGAGGTTGAAGGTATATTACATTCTATCCTTCCGAAAAAAGGGAGATAAGGTAAGGGGATGAAGAGGGAAGGGGAGGGTTGAGGGCTGAGGTTGAAGGTATATATTAATTGTAAGTGGAGGTGGAGGAGGAAGAAGTAGAGCAGGAGGAGGAGGAGGAGGAGGAGGAAGAAGAAGAATTGAAGCAGGAAAAGGAGGAGGAGGTGGAGGAGGAGGAGGAATTGAAGCAGGAGGAGGAGGAGGAGGAGGAAGAAGTAGAGCAGGAGGAAGAGGAGGAGGAGGAAGAATTTAAGCAGGAGAAGGAGGAGGAGGAGGAGGAGGAATTGAAGGAGGAGGAGGAGGAGGAAGAAGTAGAGCAGGAGGGGGAGGAGGAGGAGGAGGAGGAGGAGGAAGAATTGAAGCAGGAGAAGGAGGAGGAGGAGGAGGAATTGAAGCAGGAGGAGGAGGAGGAGGAATTGAAGCAGGAGGAGGAGGAGGAGGAAGTGAAGCAGGAGGAGGAGGAGGAGGAAGTGAAGCAGGAGGAGGAGGAGGAGGAGGAGGAAGTGAAGCAGGAGGAGGAGGAGGAGGAGGAGGAGGTGGAGGTCAGGTCATCAATTCGTTAATCATCTCATTTATTTATCCTCGCACGTTTATTAACATTCATGCACTTCTTTTCCAGCTCTTAATAAGCAACGCGAATAGCGTCAAATATTCAGTAATTTTCTATTTAACTCATTCACCAATCAACGTCATTAGTATTCGTGTATAACTTCTTAATGAACTTTATTTTTGACTTGAAGTGTATATGATTTGCCTTCTTCATTAAGTAAGTCACAAGGAAGGGTATTAATGACCTCTCGTATCGTGTATCAGACTGCAGGTGTGAGTATTTATTGGTACCTTTAATTATTTACTCACCTGTGGACCTGATCGACTACACCTGACTTTTTTTTTCTTTTTTTTTTATTTATTTATTATTTTTTTGTGGGAGGGTGAATCAACAATGTTCTTCACTACACCACTATGTTATGGACGCTCTCATTTAATTGATATATTCCATGACTATCTATGACTATTTAGCGATTTTTTTTTATAGTAGAGAAAGCGCATAATTATAATTCTCTCTCTCTCTCTCTCTCTCTCTCTCTCTCTCTCTCTCTCTCTCTCTCTCTCTCTCTCTCTCTCTCTCTCTCTCTCTCTCTCTCTCTCTCTCTCTCTCTCTCTCTCTCTCTCTCTCTCTCTCTCTCTCTCTCTCTCTCTCTCTCTCTCTCTCTCTCTCTCTGTTTGTTTGTGTTTGTGTGTGTGTGTGTGTGTGTGTGTGTGTGTGTGTGTGTGTGTGTGTGTGTGTGTGTGTGTGTGTGTGTGTGTGTGTGTGTGTGTGTGTGTGTGGGGACCCTCAGCCCACCTGTGTATGTCTTTACCTGAGGACTCTTGTTCCTCATAATTAACAGGTGTAAGAGTCCTCCTCAGTCCTCATCCTCAGCTCGTTTTCTGGTGCGTCTGTTTTCTCTGTGGCCACCTCCTTTTTTTCTCTTCCTCTTAGTCGTGTTCCTCCTTTTTTATCTGGCTTTTAGTTCTCTTCCTCCTTTTTTTCTCTTCTCCCCTTCTCCTCTTTCTCCTCGTTCTCCTCGTCGTTGTCATTGTCTATCTTACTTTCTCTCTTTCTCCTCTTCTTCCTCCTCCTACTCCTTCTCCTCCTCTACTTCATATCTGCTCATCTGTTTGACACTCGATATGGGTACGTATTAAAAAAAAATAGTAGTAGTAGTAGTAGCAGTAGTAGTAGTAGTAGTAGTAGTAGTAGTAGTAGTAGTAGTTCAGGTATATATTCACTTCTTTTTATTCATTCATACCGCTGGGTGAGTGAGTGCATATGATCGCTCTGAATATTCGTGTATGAGTCGGTCACTGGAGTGTTTTTCTCGCCGATACTTGAGCGCTGATTATACATTCCCTCTGAGGTTCTTCTTGTATCATTCCCTCTCCCAAGTGTTCCTCCACTTCCACCTCAGCCTCTCTCCACCTCTCCACCTACACTTGTGCCTCCAGTCTGTGTCGCTGCCTTCACCTCCTCCACCTCCTCCTCAACCCCTCCACATGATTTCCCTCCCTTTCCTTCCTTCTACTCTCTTCCACCTTAGCTCTCTACCTCCTCCTCCTTCTACTTTTCCACCTATGCTTCTCTGTCACCCTCTCCTCCACCTCTCCACTTATCTAATGCCTCCCCTCCTTTTCCTTTCTTCACCTCCACCTCCTCCACTCTCTTCTTCTTACCTCCATTCTTTTTTTTCTTCTTCTTCATTTTCTCCACTATTTTACCTTCCGTGTTTCCCTATTCCTGGTCCTACCTCCATTCTTGTATCGTCCTCTCTGCCTCCACTCCTTCCTCCCTCTGGCCTCTCCTCCACTTCCCATCCTCTCCCTCCTTCCTCTCTCCGCTATCTCCCTTTGCCTCTTCATCTTTCTCCATTTGCCTCAGCCTGAGAGGAGGAAGGAAGAAGAAAGGACAGGGTGGAGGAAACGAGGAGAGAGGAAGGCAGGGAGGAGGGAAGAAGAGGAGGAGGAAAAGACGGAGGAATGATAATGGAAGAACCCAAAGAGCGAGGAACGGAAATGGAGGAAGGAAGGAAAGGAGGAAAAAAGCAGTGATAGACAGGACCGGTGGAAGAGAAGGAAGGAAGAGAGAGAGAGAGAGAGAGAGAGAGAGAGAGAGAGAGAGAGAGAGAGAGAGAGAGAGAGAGAGAGAGAGAGATTTACATAGATTTACAAAGAAAATCAGACCACACAGACCCCATGGTCCAGACTTGGTGGTCTGTCCTTAAACCTAAGTGATTTTACATTAATCAGAAGACTCCAAAACGTTGCATTTCTACTCTAGTTGATATTAAGTTGAAGGAAGTGACGGTCGAGCTTATTTTTGAAGGAGTCAATCGTGTTACACTGGACCACTGATGGTGGAAGCTTATTCCATTCTCGCACTACAACGTTGGTGAAGAAAAATTTGGTGCAGTCTGAATTTACTTGTCTACATCTGAGTTTTACGCCATTGTTCCTCGTGCGCAAAGTGTCATCGATCATAAACAATGTTGATCTGTCTACATTCGTGAAAACATTAAGTATTTTAAAACATTCGATCAGTTTTCCTCAGGCGACGTTTCTCAAGAGAGTACATGTTAAGGGTGAAAGCCTTTCTTCGCAGGATTTGTTGCGCAAGGAAGGGATCATTTTCGTTGCCCGACGCTGAACACCTTCTAATTTAGCAATATCCTTTGCATGGTGGGGAGACCAAAACTGTACCGCATATTCCAAGTGGGGTCTGACTAAACTGTTGTAGAGCGGAGTATTACATCTTTATTCTTGAATACAAAGTTTCTTTTAATGAAGCCCAACATTCTGGTTGCTATATTAGCTGCATCGATGCATTGCTGTGAGAATTTGAGGAGTGACGCGATTTTGACCCCAAAGACTTTGACCCATTGAACGCTTGTGAGTTTAACGCCGCGCATTTCGTAATCGAACTTCTTATTCCTCGTTCCAACTTGAAGGACCTGGCACTTGTCTACGTCTATCCGACCAAGCTGAAATTTTGTGCAAATCCTCTTGGAGGC
>NW_026111763.1:252500-265000 GCF_024679095.1 Eriocheir sinensis | reverse complement strand
GCCATCATGATCACCCTCCTCATCCTCCTCGTCTGGTGCCTGGATGTTTCTTGCCTTGCAAATATTGTGTAGTACAGCACAACAAGTTACAACTTGGCAGGTTTTCTCTGGGCTGAGACGAACCTCACCATGAAGAACGTGGAATCTTCTCTTCAGCTGCCCAATTCCACGTTCCACCAAATTGCGTGCAGATCTGTGTGCCCTGTGTGAAATGGGTATCTAATGAGTAATGATGAATCATATAGTGCATTAAGTTGTAGGGATTATTATTGTTCCACTAGTGCTCGTGCTCTTAACTTTTTTTCTGCTACCAACATGGCCGGCCAATGGAAACAAAAATACAGTAAAAAAAAAAATCCTGCTAAACTTGCCGGCCACACCATAGGGAACAGTCAGAGGAGAATGGCCGCGATCAAGAGAGATGTCCTGACACTCCTCGCTTGAAGAAGTTCAAGTCGTAGGAATTTGGAAAAATAGACACAGGAAGAAGGTTCCAGAGTTTACCAGTGAGTGGGATGAAAGTGTGAAAATACTGATTAACTCTTGCATTAGTTAAACTGACAAAATAGGGATGAGAGTAAGTAGATAGTCTTGTGCGGCGGGGCCGCGGGAAGGGGAGAAGCATGCAACATCGCGGCGAAGTTTGAGAGATTGAAGACAGTTAGTCAGAGGAGGAGAGTTGATGAGAGTGGCGTTAGTTAGTTGATATTTATCCTAGTATTTTGTTTTTTTAAGGTAAGAGAGTGGTGTAATGAGTGTTAATGTGTGTGTCTTGTCTTGGCTACTCCCCTTTCAATGGAGGAAGACAGCCAAGGTTTATAAATATATGGATAGAAGTTTATATTTAGCTTTGGTAATTTGTGCTGACCATTTTTTTTTGTGAATCGTTGCTGTTTTGATTGCTTTGTTATATAATTGATTGCCACTATTTTTTTTAATTTTCTGAGAAGGTTAGGGTGAAATGGGTGAAAAAAAATCATAGCTGTTCGTCAACATAATGGTTAACTAATTCATTCAAAGTACATCAAAATTTACCAGAATTTTTTTGTGTGTGCAATTGTGAGTGGGTTCAATTGAGATTGGGCGTCGCCTTATTGGCTCGACTGACAGAGACATGTGGTTTTGTATGTCGAAGGTCCCTGGTTCAATACCCCCAGTCAGCACTCTTTAATTCAGATTTTTCAGAGTTTCCTCATTTAATTTCTGTGTTTAACGAGGAGATTTGCACCGGCACCCAGTTGGGGTACTGGGGCGTCATTTGGTCTTCAAAAGTGGGGGGGACACTAGGGCAGACAGTTTTATATCTATCTATCTATCTATCTATATCTATCTATCTATCTATCTATCTATCTATCTATCTATCTATCTATCTATCTATCTATCTATCTATCTATCTATCTATCTATCTATATATATATATATATCTATATATCTTATATATATATATATATTATATATATATATATATATATATATATCTATAGATATATATATATATATATTGCACCATTAGGCAGTACCTAGATAGTAGCACTGAGTAATCTTAGGTCACTTTGGAGTCATTGGTCACTGGCAGAGTTAATAATCAAATCACAATAATCTTATGAGAGTACTACTTTTTACATCACATACTTCAGAGTATGTTGGCTTAGTTATAAAAGATGCTGAAAACTGGATTCCTCTACTTTATTGAATATAAGAGTAATTATATACTGAATTTGTAATATAGCTAATTTAAAAAAGCATGTTTTACAGTGGTCATGCCATGATCTCATGAAAATAAATAGGTTGACAATTACTATCTTGTTATAGACTATTGAACGTTAATACCATAGCTTTGAACCCAATGATGAATATCTTCAAGCAAGACACAAATAGTAACAGATTGGTCACCAATTCACTCAGTAAACACAATTCTCCAGAAAGAAATTACACTGAATTCACAATAAAGTTGTTTTTCCACCCTGGAACTTTGTTTCAGAAAATAAGTAACAAATAAAAGTATACCTTTCCACCTGGAATAAAGGAAACATAAACAACCAAGTAACAAATAAACTACAGCTTTCCACCCAGAATATAGTAATCATAAACCAAGTAACAAATAAAACTACAGCTTTTCACCCAGAATATAGTAATCATAAACCAAGTATTAAATAAACTACAGCTTTCCACCCAGAATATAGTAATCATAAACCAAGTATTAAATAAACTACAGCTTTCCACCCAGAATATAGTAATCATAAACCAAGTAACAAATAAACTACAGCTTTCCACCCAGAATATAGTAATCATAAACCAAGTATTAAATAAACTACAGCTTTCCACCCAGAATATAGTAATCATAAACCAAGTAACAAATAAACTACAGCTTTCCACCCAGAATATAGTAATCATAAACCAAGTAACAAATAAACTACAGCTTTCCACCCAGAATATAGTAATCATAAACCAAGTAACAAATAAACTACAGCTTTCAAGGAAGTACAAGATTTTTTTCATTTGTGAATACGTAAAACCTTAGTAAAAGCAAGTTATTACATTAATAATTACATTCTTTTTAAGTACATGATCATGGTTACCACAGGAAGCTCTCAAAATTTCAATTATTCCATTTGTGAAGCAATGACTGGAAGAAGAAATAGATATATAATTATTTTGGGGGGGCAAAGAAATACAAGAACATTTTACTACGAGAAGGCCTCCAAATTCCATTTAAACCATTTGTGATTATGTAAGCACTGCTCAAGTAAAATAAATACACAGCTTTTACATAAAACTCAAAGTACAAAATCATACAACAGGGAACTACTTCATGAGATAGACTTCACAGTCTTCACCACATGATTTTGGTTAAAAGACAGACTGACCACAAACTCACTAGCTTCCAACTTTTAGTATAATAGCTGTAGCTGAGAATTGGCGGGGGACGACTGATATGTTTTCCCCCCACTTATACCAATATAATTCTTTTATATTTCGTAGCTCATTTTTACATAAATATTTAACGTACGCCGTTTTACTTCACACGTAAGTCATGCAACCTAACCTAACCTAACCTGACCTAACCATGTAGATGTGGTCGCCTTGATCTTTCGTTTTTTCTATCTCGATTACATGTTTGGATTGACTTATTCAATACAAGCATTAAATTAGTACATGAAATGATTAATTATTAAGTTTAGGTCTGCAACTGAATCATTAACAAAATAATAATACATATGCAATGATTCAATAGAATACTATTTTTAATGTTTATTTTAACTGGCGCATGCTATAAACTGTGTGTAACTATATATAAAATGATAAAATTCACATTCTCCCAAAACAAATAACTCAAACTCTTCATACATCTTCTCTACAAACCTTCAACAATCATGGAAACGCTTTTTTAAATCAAATTCAAGGACTATTCTTCTATTGTTGAAAATAGGAAATAGTTTCGGACACCACTGGCTAGGCGCATCATTTTACGGATCCGGTTCATTTACTATTATGCTCGGTTAGGTTACCATTTAGTTCAGTTGGGTTGCTATTAAGTTCGGTTAAGTTAGTATTACGTTCAGTTAGGTTACTATTACGTTCGGTTAGGTTAGTATTACGTTCGGTTAGGTTCAAGTGGTATCTGTATCAAGGAAAGTGGCTGAATGAAAATATGATTAATACTTATTGATATATAGTAACACTCGCAGTTTACAGCCGGTGCTGGTGAAAATAAAGTTCATAAATAATATTCTACCTATTAATATTATCTGTATATACATTAATTATGTAAGTGGTTTAGGTGCAGACCTTAACTCAAAAATTACTGTGGTGTTTTTACCTGTTGTAGTTTCTCTCATGTTCTAGCTGAGGTCTTAGAAATGGGGTCAGCAGCCAGCGCTTGCAACCATACCCGCTGTCACCAAGCAGATAGCAGTTTGCTTGCACATGGTTGTTCTCAAACAGCAGCTTCAGCCCACTTTCATTCAGGATCCTTGCATCATGCACTGATCCTGGCCACTTTGATACAAGGTTTATTATTTTGTAGTTTGCATCAAACACTAACTGTATGTTCATGCTATGGAAGTTTTTTTCTGTTCACATAATCTACTTCATTTTCCTTCGGTGCTGTTATTTTCACATGTGTGCAGTCTATCACTCCCACAACACCGGGGAAATGTGCAATTTGGTAGAACTCTGCCTGCTTTGCGCGAATCTCCGCCCTGTCGAGGGGAAACTTGATAAACCCCCTGACAAGCTGCGGCTCACTGAGGGCGGTCAGAGTTTCCGCAATCGCCCTGCTGACACTACTCTGGATCACCCCAAACTCATCACTCGAACACTGCTGCATTTTTCCTGTAGCCAAGTATCGTAGAGTCAAAATTACTTTCAACTCCGGGGTGAGGGAATGCTCCCTTTGAATTGGATCTTGCAGCTCTCTTCTCACCAAACCAGTCACGTATTCAATTCCAGCACGGTCTAATCTGTACCGCTTGACAAGTTCAGCATCGTTGTACATTTCCAAAGCGTCCTTCCGGGCTCTAAAAGTGCGGAGGCGGGCTGGTCCGGCGGCCATGTTGATATGGGTCTGGGTCTGGATTTCACTATTAACTTTACTATTAAGTGTTTAAAGTCCTCGCCAGCATTCTCAAGTTAATACCAAAGTTAAGAGTAGGTATTAGGCTAATAGTTGTTGAGGATACACCTTGAGTGTGAAGTTAATACCAAAGTCGAAAGTTAATACCAAGTTTAGTATTAATAGTTGTCGAGGATACGGGCACTGGAAGCTATAATCATTCCGCAGAGAATGAGAGACAAAATAGAACTCAGGTAATCACACTGAGCTGAAGCATACTGGCAAGAGCATTATAATACCTTTCATTTAAATATAGTTTTAAAACAGGTGGTCGTTCAGACAACTCCTTACATAACGTTTCTTGTTCTGAGGTGCAACACGACCCCACTATCCCTGCCTAAGGTTTTTTGTAAGACAATATTTTCTATTTTTTCATTTGAAATATAAGATAAGAAATGTAAGCACACACATGCGTCCAAACACTCCCCACAGATGCGACACTCTTGAACAATTTGTTCCGTAGAAGTGGCACCGTTCCATGGGATGCGTTCCTCTGCATGGTGATTTTAGTCAGCTGGCGAGCCGTTCCTCTCAGTGTGATTGTGGTGCTTCTTGGCACTCCTCAGTCTCTGTTATCACCAGTCAGCGACAGTTACTGTTCAGCGGGTGTTGAGAAATGCACCCGGAATGTACGTCACCTGTACGTCGCTGAACATTTGAGTTTGATCACGACGCTGTGTACTCGCCCGGTGCTCACAGAAACTCGCCACCACTCGGCTTTGCGCCTCTCTTGGCACGACTTCTGCTGCGGGAGTTGGTGCCCCGATGTGTCTGTCCCTCGTAGAAATGCCTTGTTTCGTATCTGGGCGGGACGTGGCTGCTGGCGTTGTGCTGGCGGTGCTGTGAGTGGCGGCTGTTGGTGTAGTTGTGTGCAGCATACCAGCCACTGTTTTGCTGGAAGGAGTCGTTGCTCCGCTGTGCCGGCCTCTCGAAGTGCCGAGGTGCGCCACGCAGCGAGTTAGAGGCGAATCTAACGGGCTGCTGGTGAGGCCTCGAGGTAAAGTTGGGAGGCTGAGTGACTTCCAGCGGCACGGCGTATCTGAAGGTGTCGTGGCCACGGTACACCTCACGTTCCTTAACGGGGGCGCGGAGGTTACCAAGGTTGAAGCGCACATGTCCTGGACAGGTGGACCGTGGCATCTTTTCTTTCTTCAGGATACCTTTAGGAGACTTCCCTTCAGTAGTGGTATTCATTTGTGCACAGCGAGCTGCTCCAACTGCTTGCTGGTGTAGTGTGTTGTGTTTCTTTACCGCGTCCTTTGCTGACCCTTTCTGTGGCTTCACTGTTCTTTCCTTTCGCCTTTCCAGCTCAGGACGAATGCTGGAGAGAGGGAAGCCATACCTGAAGTAGTCGTAGCCACAGTACAGTTCACGATCCTTGACGAAAGTGTTCAGGTTCTGGAAATTAAAGCGCACACATTTATGAGCGGTGCTGGCCGTCTTTCCTTTCTTGAGGATCCCTGTGAGATGTTGTGGCTCATTGATTTTGTTGTCTGCATCTGTTGCTTCCTCTGTTACTGTTTTCTGAGCCTCTGGCAGTTTGTTTACTGCTTCCTTTGGTGGCTCTTCCTGTGGCTCCACTGCTCTCTCCTTTAGGGTTTCCAGCTCAGGACGAATGCTGGAGAGAGGGAAGCCATACTGGAAGTAGTCGTAGGCACAGTACAGCTCACGATCCTTGACGAAAGTGTTCAGGTTCTGGAAGTTAAAGCGCACACATTTATGAGCGGTGCTGGCCGTCTTTCCTTTCTTGAGGATCCCTGTGAGATGTTGTGGCTCATTGATTTTGTTGGCTGAATCTGTTGCTTCCTCTGTAACTGTTTTCTTAGCCTCTGGCAGTTTGTTTACTGCTTCCTTTGGTGGCTCTTCCTGTGGCTCCACTGCTCTCTCCTTTAAGCTTTTCAGCTCAGGACGAATGCTGGAGTGAGGGAAGCCATATTTGAAGTAGTCGTAGGCACAGTACAGCTCACGAATTTTGACGAAAGTGTTCAGGTTTTGGAAGTTGAACCTGATCATTTTCTTGACCGGTGTTTGAGATGCGTCCAGCTTTATGAAGCTGCTGATAAGGGGCATCTTTTCCGGTGGGCCGGTAACGGCCTTGCTCCTGCTGGAAGGAGCGTCCCCAGCCGTGCCTCGGTGCTTTAAGGGGAGCTCACCGTATACCTCCTTTATTTTCTCTCTCTTGACCATGTGCAGAGTAATTACGAGAGTTTGAACCCTCTTGCCATGGCTCTCCAATTGCGTGCAGTCTTTTTGTGCGACTGTTGTATCATCCACTGGCTTCTGGACCTTCTCTCTCTTCACCAAGTGGATTGTGATGATGAGAGTCTGACGCCCCCTGCCAGTGGCCTCCTTTTCGCCCTTCCCCACCACCCCATCAGCATCCAGCAAGGTGTCGGAGGTTATCTCCTCCTCCACCACTGCGAGAGGCTGAGCAGCCTTCTTCAGGCAGACCAGGGCCTGTTGCCCTGCATCGGCCTGGGCACCCGCGTTTTCGGTTTCCTCGACGATGTCGTCAGGTTCCTCGGAGGGGCTGCGGCGCTTCCGCCTGGCGAAGAGCCAGCCGAAGCACCCGCAGCACCAAGACTTCTTCACTTGTTTTTGCTGAGTCATTTTAATGTAAATGAACAATCTTTAGCAGGAACGTGCAGGTCATCAACGTTGTCCTCTTCTGGGATGGCTTCTCCTCGTCGTGTTCCGCCTTGGCTACACCGACCACTGGCGCGGACGCTCAAAGAAAAGGCTGAGAGTGTAAGGCTGCGCGCACAACGAACGCTGGTTTTCTCGTGCGAGACACCAGCGCCAACAGGCGTCAACCGGCGCCAAGAATATCACCATGTAACTGAATGTAAGTGAGCACAGCGGAAACTTGTTTGAGCTTGTCGGCGCAGGCAGCCAGCGTCAACCAGCTAAAAGATTCCCGAGACCATTCTCCTGCACCCTGGCACGAGTGACGTCGCTGTTTTGATTATGGAAGTTGAATTACTTATTAGTAAAGTGTTTGAGAGAGCGCCATTGTGTTATAAAAGTGATAAACAACACGCAAATAGGAATGTTACTGACAAGCTGTGGAAGGAAGTCATCAAAGAGCTAGATAGTGAAGGTAAGAACATAAAATACTTGTTATTTATGCAGTGTAGGCCGAATATATCATATTTAACGTTCATAACATGATGTAACCATTCTTTTAGTGATGTTTTATTAATCTTACAAGAATGCCAGTGTGCTCAAATACGTTTAAGTATTTTACTAAATATATAAGAGAAACAATTGTGGAGGTGTTTACAAATATTTATATTTTACGATTTCTCCTTTTTCTTCTTCTGAATTCAGTCTTGCGTGCGTATTCTCGAGGCAATTAACTACTGTCATCAGAGGATGAGTTTGACATGATTGCTCTGCACCTGTTTCTTAACGACTGAAGCAAAACTTTCCATCTCCGCGCTGGTCATAGCAGATTACCAGCGCCCGTTGTGCTCACCTACTCGCGCCTGAAACAAGCGCGAGTCACAGCAGATCGGCGCTGGTGTCTCGCACGAGAAAACCAGCGTTCGTTGTGCGCGCAGCCTAACGCTGGGGCGATGGGACGTAATGCAGGTGACGAAATGTTGCTGGAAGAAGTGCGCCCATCTCTCTCTCTCTCTCTCTCTCTCTCCTCACTCTCTCTCTCTCTCTCTCTCTCTCTCTCTCTCTCTCTCTCTCTCTCTCTCTCTCTCTCTCTCTCTCTCTCTCTCTCTCTCTCTCTCTCTCTCTCTCTCTCTCTCTCTCTCTCTCTCTCTCTCTCTCTCTCTCTCTCTCTCTCTCTCTCTCTCTCTCTCTCTCTCTCTCTCTCTCTCTCTCTCTCTCTCTCTCTCTCTCTCTCTCTCTCTCTCTCTCTCTCTCTCTCTATGTCAAAAGCTATATGCAACCCACTGACAAAACACCGGGAAACACTAACTTTGAACATTTGTGCGAGCGAGTAAACATTGCAAAAGTCAATTTAAATATATCTGTCACCTACAGACCTCCCGGGCAATCACTCGATGACGACCTTGAAATGTACAGCGTCTTAAGGCAGTCACTTAATAACAGCGACTCACTGATACTAGAGACTTTAACCTCCCCATATCGACTGGTCGACACTGTCAGGTACAGAAGGCGAGTCACATAGAATGATCGAATTTCTAGAAGAAAATTATCTAAGCAAAATGGTTTCTGAGCCAACTCGACAAAATAATATACTCGACCTTGTTATAACGACCCAAGATAACCTAGTCAGTAGTGTCACGGTAGGAGAACACCTCGGTTCTTGCGATCATAAATTAGTGCGCGTCGACATTAAAGCTCAATCAGTGACTGAAAATAAAGTAAAGGTGCCCAATTTCAAAAGAGCTAACTTCGTAGAAATCCGACAAAAACTAACAGAAATACAACTATCAGATGACGGCAACGTAGAGGAAGCCTGGCTTAGCCTTAAAAATCACTTACTCACTCAGCAGAACACATTCGTCCCCTTGTGCGAAAAGCGAATTAACACTAATAAAAGCCCACCGTGGTTTAATAGCGAAATTAAACAATCAGTCAATGAGAGAAAATTGTTTTACAGGTTAAAGAAAGAACAAAGCACGCCCGAAAACATTAGACTTTATAATGATGCCAGGCGACGAGTAAAAAGACTAGTAGGTCAGGCAAAGCGTAGATACGAAGAAAATATTGCAGCCAACTGTAAAAATAATCCGAAATCTTTCTTCAGTTACATAAACAACAGAAAGGCGATCAAAAGTGGTATTGGACCTTTAACAAACAGCGACGGTGCACTAGTGACTGACAGCCAACACATTGCAAACCTCTTAAACAATTACTTTTCCTCGGTGTTTAATACTAACAGTCTTCCTCTCGCTACCACCAACACCAGTACTATTGTAAATCTCGAGCATGCATTGCCTAATTTTGAAGTAACAACCGATGAAGTCCTTAAAGCTCTCCATTCACTTAAAACAAATAAAAGTCCTGGACCTGACAAAGTATATCCAACTCTGCTGAAAGAAACAAAGAGCGAAATACCGTCCTCCCTCACAACCGTATTCAATATGTCCTTGCGACAAGGCATCGTCCCTTCAGATTGGAAAAAGGCTAACGTGACACCGATTTTCAAGAAAGGAGACAAAAAAGTACCAGGTAATTACAGGCCCATTAGTCTAACTTCGGTTGTAGGTAAGCTACTTGAGGGTATAATTAGAGACAAAATTGTGAGTTACCTTGAAAGCCACTCATTGATTGGGGACTCACAACATGGCTTCGAAACAAAAGATCCTGCCTATCAAACCTATTAACCTTTTATAACGTCCTCTTCACTGTTTATGACGTAACCAAATCACTGGACGTAGTCTATCTTGATTTCCAGAAAGCGTTTGATAAAGTCCCGCATCATAAATTACTTTACAAATTAAAGCAAATAGGTATTGACGGTCAAGTAAACCAATGGATTGCGAATTGGTTGAGAAACAGACAACAAAGAGTAGTGATTGACGGATTTAACCCAGGTGGGCGCCTGTCACTAGTGGCGTCCCTCAGGGCTCAGTCCTTGGCCCAGTGCTCTTCATTATTTACATCAACGACGTGGATGTTGGACTCAATAACCGCATTAGTAAATTTGCAGACGACACAAAGATTGGTAACTCGGTTCTCACTGACGAAGACAGGCAAAGCCTCCAAGAGGATTTGCACAAAATTTCAACGGTCGGATAGATGGGAGATGCCCTTTAACGTAGACAAGTGCCAGGTCCTTCAAGTTGGAACGAGGAATAAGAAGTTCGAATACGAAATGCGCGGCGTTAAACTCAAAAGCGTTCAATGCGTCAAAGACTTGGGGGTCAAAATCGCGTCAAACCTCAAATTCTCACAGCAATGCATCGATGCAGCAAATAAAGCGAACAGAATGTTGGGCTTCATTAAAAGAAACTTTGTATTCAAGAATAAAGATGTAATACTCCCGCTCTACAACAGTTTAGTCAGACCCCACTTGGAATATGCGGTACAGTTTTGGTCTCCCCACCATGCAAAGAATATTGCTAAATTAGAAGGTGTTCAGCGTCGGGCAACGAAAATGATCCCTTCCTTGCGCAACAAATCCTACGAAGAAAGGCTTTCTACCCTTAACATGTTCTCTCTTGAGAAACGTCGCCTCCGAGGAAAACTGATCGAATGTTTTAAAATACTTAATGGTTTCACGAATGTAGACAGATCAACATTGTTTATGATCGATGACACTTTGCGCACGAAGAACAATGGCGTAAAACTCAGATGTAGACAAGTAAATTCAGACTGCACCAAATTTTTCTTCACCAACGTTGTAGTGCGAGAATGGAATAAGCTTCCACCATCAGTGGTCCAGTGTAACACGATTGACTCCTTCAAAAATAAGCTCGACCGTCACTTCCTTCAACTTAATATCAACTAGAGTAGAAATGCAACGTTTTGGAGTCTTCTGATTAATGTAAAATCACAGACCACCAAGTCTGGACCATGGGGTCTGTGTGGTCTGATTTTCTATGTAAATCTATGTAAATCTCTCTCTCTCTCTCTCTCTCTCTCTCTCTCTCTCTCTCTCTCTCTCTCTCTCTCTCTCTCTCTCTCTCTCTCTCTCTCTCTCTCTCTCTCTCTCTCTCTCTCTCTCTCTCTCTCTCTCTCTCTCTCTCTCTCTCTCTCTCTCTCTCTCTCTCTCTCTCTCTATACTAGTTTCTGATATCGTGGTAGTGGTAATAGTAGTAGTAGTAGTAGTAGTAGTAGTAGTAGTAATAGTAGTAGTAGTAGTTGTAGTAATAGTAGTAGTAGTAGTAATAGTAGCAGTAGTCGTCGTCGTCGTAGTATTAGTATTAGTAGTAGTAGCGCCGGCAGGCTTTTTTCAAGGGTCTCTTGAACAGCCCCAGCCCGTTCGTGGCGCAAGCGAATTTTGTTTATATTGGCTGCCGTGATGTGTGACTCTTGCCAGGCCCATGCTGCCCCCCGGTGCTCCTTCTGACCGAAGTCGCTGAAGTTAGTGTTGGCTGAAGACCAAGGCAGCATATGGGTAATCCTCAGACACTCGGGGAGGGCTTTCAAACCCAGCGTGGTTCGGTTAGACTCGAGGTCCACAGGTCTACCACGCTGTAGTAGAAGTAAACAAAAACAATAGATCATTTAAGTGGTTTAAGGGTCTCTGAATTCTAAGATGGTAGTGAATGTAACACCTGAAGGACAATACAAGCATTAGCTACCTGAGTAGACAGGAATAAGGAGCATGGTAGACTCACCCACTATGACTCACCGAATCAACTCAGGAAGGGAACGAGGCCAAAGTGATGCCTCCTCCGCTAAAGATCGTGGGAGGAGGAGGAGGAGGAGGAGGAGGAGGAAGAAGCGTTCTGTTGTCTCGTATGGAATGAGCGAAGGCTTAGTCACGTAGGAGGCGTTGAAGGGGAGGGCGCACTATTGATGGGTCTTGAGGGCTTAACGAAGGAGGAGGAGGAGAGGGAGAGGAGGAGGAGGAGGAGGAGGAGGAGGAGGAGGAGATAAGCTACCGTTTGAGTGCTCGGTAATGGGGTACGTGTCCCCTCCTCCTCTTCAATGAGTGTGAGAGTGAGTAAGAGTGAGTAAGTGAGAGAGAGAGAGAGAGCGTAGGTGGGCGTTGCCAGATTCTGTTCCGTTTAAAGGTCAAAGAATTAAAGAAAGCAAAAATGTGTAGTCTGGTTTAAATTAGTGTGTTAGGATACGTGCTCTAAATGGCGGGGTTTAAATGGCTGTTTTTTTTCTTCCCATGCCTTCCTTCACTCATCGCCACTTCTTACTCTCTTTCTTCCTTTCCACTTCCTTTTCCTCCACGCCTCCTTCCCTCGTCTCCACTTCTTACTCCCTCTCTACTCTTCTCCCT
>NW_026111763.1:212500-247500 GCF_024679095.1 Eriocheir sinensis | reverse complement strand
AAAGACACCTCGGGGCAGCCATTGGAACAGCTGAATACAGAACCGAATATGTGAAAACAGCTGTAAAGCGCTGGGAGTCCGAACTGCAGAGGCTGAGCGAGATCGCCAAAACAGAACCGCAGGCAGCCTACGCAGCATTTACGTACAGTGTCAACCATAAATGGAACTACCTCATGAGGACAGTTCCTGATGTTGCTCCGTTACTAGAACCTCTGGAAGATGCTATCAGAAACACCTTCATACCGGCGATAGCAAATGGGAGATGTCCCAGTGACCAGGAGAGAAGATTGCTGGAGTTGCCGCCAAGAATGGGTGGGCTCGGCATCACCAGCCCGCAAAATCTGGCTGAGTCTGAATTCGGGAACTCAATCCGAATCACAGCCTCCTTGACCGGATATATTACCAATCAAAATGAAAGGGGAGAAGACAACCCTCAAGATATTAGGTCACTAAGGAATGAAATCTCCAAAAACAGAGAAAGAAAACAGAGAGACACTCTGAGTGACCTAATGAGAGAACTCCCAGAAGACACAAGGAGGAGGACAGATATTGCACAGGAAGTGGGCGCTTCAAACTGGCTAACCACACTACCTATCAGGGCAAAAGGCTTCACCTTAAACAAAAAAGAATTTACTGATGCCCTTGCCCTCAGGTATGGCTGGCCAGTGGATGGGCTCCCAAACATGTGTAACTGTGGCTCACCCTTCATCCAAAATCATGCCATGACATGCAAGAGAGAAGGTTTCGTCTGCATGAGACATGATGAAGTAAGAGACGTAACAGCTCAGATGCTGAAAGAAGTCTGCCACGACGTGACTGTGGAACCCATGCTGCTCCCTCTACAAGGCGAACACCTCGCCAGACGCACCGCTAATGTTTCGAACGAAGCACGAGTGGATGTTAGCGCCAGAGGGTTTTGGACTCGTGGACAAAGGGCATATTTTGACATAAGGATCTTTGATCCATGGCCCATGCCACAGAGACCTGACCCTTGATGCAGCCCAGAAGAAACGAACAAGAGAAGAACAGAGCATATGAAGAAAGAATACAGAATGTGGACCAGGGCTCCTTCACCCCGGTAGTATTCACGACGGCAGGAGGGATGGGACCAAGGACGCAGAGCTTCTACGCAAGACTCGCCGAAACACTGGCGGATAAGAAACAACAGCCAAGAAGCAGTGTGGTCGCCTGGATGAGATGCAGGCTGTCCTTCTCCCTCCTGAGGTCAGCCTTGGTCTGCCTGAGAGGAACCAGGTCACCTGCACCCAAAACCACCCGCATTGCTGACCTGGACCTTGAGGCGACGGTGGTTGATAGTCGTATCAACCACAAGCTCTGTTAGCTTAAAAAAAAAAAATTAAGTAAAGTTTGTTATATTAGATAAAGATGGTTGTCGGCCACAGTCATTGGCGGGGTGGGGCCAATGAATTGCTTTGTGAAAGGATATGAGAGAATATACCGCTCACAACGCAACTCTAATAGATGGAGGCCCGTAGTAGTAGAAAAAAAAATAGAAGTAGTAGTAGTAGTAGTAGTAGTAGTAGTAGTAGTAGTAGTAGTAGTAGTAGTAGTAGTAGTAGTAGTAGTAGTAGTAGTAGTAGTAATAGTAGTAGTAATAGAAGTAATAGTAGTAGTAGTAGTAGTAGTAGTAGTAGTAGTAGTAGTAGTAGTAGTAGTAGTAGTAGTAGTAGTAGTAGTAGTAGTAGTAGTAGTAGTAGTAGTAGTAGTAGTAGTAGTAGTAGTAGTAGTAGTAGTAGTAGTAGTAGTAGTAGTAGTAGTAGTAGTAGTAGTAATAGTAGTAGTAATAGAAGTAATAGTAGTAGTAGTAGTAGTAGTAGTAGTAGTAGTAGTAGTAGTAGTAGTAGTAGTAGTAGTAGTAGTAGTAGTAGTAGTAGAAGTAGAAGTAGTAGTAGTAGTAGTAGCGTAGGGAGAGGACGTGCTGTGATTAGCTCCTTTGTTTTGTGTCATAAGTTAGGTCCTATAGCCGATACCGCCTTGGAATGTATACCTTCTGTTGTAACCCGTAATCCGGGTCACACAGGGGAGACGACACACTGTTTGTACTAGTGACACTTGACTTAAAATTCTGGTACTTTAGGAGTATTTAAAGGAGTTCGTAAATGGGGTGATGAAACGGTGTCGCCTTTCTTATATGTATTTTATTCTACCTTAATACTACTTAATATTACAGAGGGTAAAAATATTGTTTAAACCAGCGACTGGCTTACTAGACTCAATGAGTTTTCAGGTTTTCTTTCACTATTGGTTACTGACGTTAACACTGGTATAATATTGAGTAAAAACTCACACAATAAAGTATCATAGAAATATAATCCTAAGTAAAACTAAGATAATAGAACACAATAGATATGTTAGATACGCTTTCCTCTATGGTACCACATTACTCCATACTCACAGTAGCAACGATGAATGTTCTACCCATGTTGTCTAGGGAAGGACAACTGAGTGTCCAGCCACGAACAGAGTGCTGGTTAATCTGAGGTCAAGCCTGGAGAAAATGCTTCTTATATAGGCAGATATCGCGAGGGTAATACGTCAGGCGTGTGAGTCATACATCAAACTCACACCGAGCTCATACAATAATCTACCTAACCGACATGCTTAATTCACGCGGTGACGCAGCTTTGTTTTCATAACATTTTGTTCCGCGGCTGATCCTGTTTTTGCCGCGGTGATTGTGTTTTGGCTTAGAGATAAGGGTGCGTTAATGGGCAATTACAATTGTGTATAGGTTGGTAAATGAACAGTGGGGACAATCATGTGTTGGAGTCCGTGTTGTGTTTTAGCGGTCGATACCGCTGTTGTCATCGGAAAATATTGCCGGTGAAGATGATGATGACACGAGTGGTGTCGCAGCCCTCGGGCACCACATACCCCCCTGTTAAAACCACGCCACGTCCTCGTGGCACGAAGCGTCCGCCCGGCGGACGACCATGGAGGCCAAGACGGGGATGGCGGGATCGTGGGGAGGAGGCCTGCGAGAGACGGGACCTGAAGAGACAGAAGAAGGCCACCCCACCGGCGACGAAGACGACGCGGAGGAGGAGCAGCCACCCCCAAGGGAGGAAGGGGTCGAAGGCGGGGACCGGAGACGGATTCCTGGAGCGCGTGAAGTGCTGGAGGAGGTCCAGCGGGGGCCAGAGACGACCCGGGCGACGGCGGCGGGGAGGGAAGGGGCCAAGGGAGTCTTGGCCAGGAGCGATGAGACCACGTCACGTCCGATGTGGAAGGGGGCGCGATGAACCGTCAGCGGGCGTCACCGTCCATAGTAGCAGAGGCAGGAGGCTGAAGGCGTCGGAGTGGGCACTACAGCCCATACCGAGGCTGAGGAGACCCGTCCGTTGATGGTCTGCCTGTATTTGGAGACCGGGCTGTCCGGGCAGACCATGGTGACCATCTGGGGAGTATCGGTAGCGAAGACCCAGCCCGCAGGAGACAGGATGAAGACCGGGGAAGACTCTGAGGAGAGACTTAGAACACAGCGAGAGGGCGTCTGGGCGATCGAGAAAGAGAGCGATCTCGCAGCGCTGGACAGAAGTCGAGTAGACAGGGGCGACAGGGGACATACATAGAGCAGGTGGTGTTTAGTACAGCGGTCCAAGGAGTCCAAGAGCATATAGTGAGTGCGGTCTTCAGAAACCGCAAGGTAAGTGGAAAGCGTGTCGGTGTGCAGAAAATATGGCGTGCCATCAAGATGAAAAGGCAACGCGTCCATTTTAAACACATCGAACACGTCAGAGGATCCCTTTCATGGGGATTTGTAAGTAGAAGTGAAGGGTTCCTGAGGAAAGCGTACCTTTAGAAATAACCTAGAGACATCTCTATACAATGCTAAATATTCATGTGCTGCAGGGAAAAGTAAGCCTGGGTAATGGGTGACGCATTGCTGAGCACACGAAATAGTACATCATTTGGAAGGAGGAGAGGAAACCTGCGTTTGGGACAGCTGCTGAAGGCCAAGCTTGAGATTCAGAGTATCATGATTTAGGTCACTAAGTGCCAACTGAATGAGAAGGATAGTCTCCAAAATACGCATTTCCCTTCAATTTGCAAGGTTTTAGTGAGAACTGACGGATAATAGCTGAGGCCAAAGCCGAGGCGGACTCTAGACAGGAGATAGCAGAATGAATATGACGGAGGTCCCGAACTGTGGCGTTGAGGACTTCCTGATGGAGGTTAAGTTGACGTCTCTCTTCTGTGGACAGAGTGTAGAGCTGGGAGAGCTTCCGTGTATCACATCTATTTGGGCCTGAGTGGCCGTACCGAAAAGGAGGTTTGCTACCGAGCCAAGGAAATCCACGGCTCCTCGCTTCTGGCGAGTCCGAAACAGGCTTCCATCTCTACCACTCATAGCCGACAGAAAGCTGTTAAGATCTTTGAATAACTTCTCAAACTCAATGTGAAAAGAGTCTAGAGTGCGCCTGAGCAGACCAACAGTGGGGAACGATTGATTCATATGTTCAATCGACCATGAAACTTCCGCTGTTAGATTTGCCACGTTGATGAGAGGACGTTGGATGTCGTCCGTCTTGATGACGACGGGGACAACATAGTACCGTCCTGTCAACAGCATCTTAAAGACTGGGGAGAAGACGAGGCCGGGACGAATGGGTTGCTCCCGGAGGATCAAGGAAGACAAGGAGAGGGCAACACCCAGGATCTGTAATTATAGGGGGCATCAGTTCGTTGGTCGTTGGCGATACTCAAGAGGGCGGTCCATCACATTGGGGAGAGAAGGGGGTACCGTATTGGATCGTAATGAGCGACTGACACAGGGCTCTGAAGGAGCTGAGGGAACCAATGAGGGGACCTCTGAAGCATCTGAGGAGACAGGAGCCGGTGAGGAGAGCTCGGAAGGAGCTGGAAGGGACAATGGCAGCGGCTCCTCGGGGGAATAAGTCATGGGGAGTGGGTCCACTTCTACTACTTGATCAGGGATAGGGTATGCACGCCTGACATTAGGAGAGTCATGGAAGCCAAGAGAGTCCTCGTGAACGACCTGAACATTATTTGTGTGAACTGTCTTGATCTTACCACCTCTAACATGACGCAGTCGTAAGACTACAGGGCTTATTTTTTCTAGCACCCTAAAGGTCCATTGAACAAGGGCTGGAGCTTCTTTGGTTCGCCCTTTGTACATACATGCCTTAAGTAGACCCGATCTCCTACTACCACCTGTTTGGGTTTGGATTTCCTAAACATTCTTTCTGACTCCTGCCATCCTATATCTATATTGGTCTGACATAGTTTATAGGTCCGCTGCGCGACACTAAATAAATGCTTTATAGCTGTCAACATCATAACAAGGTTGGAGTTTATTCTCAAGCACTTCAAAAGGAACATTTGGGTCCCGAGAGAAAAGCAAGAAAAATGGTGAATCTTTCAGAACACGATGGTAGGCAGTGTTGTAGGCGTGTGTTGCAACCGGAAGCATTTGGTCCCAGATACCGCGATTATCCTCGCACAAAGTTCTCAAGATATTTATTAAGGTGCCATTAGGCCTTTCTATCACACCGTTTGCAGACGGGTGATAAGGAGTTGTCCTTAGATGATCAATCTGTAACAACTGAGTCAACTCTCGTAAGAGAGTGTTGACGAACTCCTTTCCTTGATCCGTGACTAGAATCGGCGGGATGCTGTGTACACAGACTACGTTCTTGTAGAACGCAGCTGCCACTTCCTTGGCTGCCTTCGTACGAAGGGGGGTTGCTACCAAGAAGCGTGACAGGACGTCTATCACTGTCAGTACATACCTATAGCCTTCGTCTGAAACAGACAAAGGTCCGACAATATCCATATGGACTCTGTCAAACGGTTGGCCAACCTCTGGATACCTCATAAGTGGAGCTGGCGGGGATCCCTCTTCTTAAACCGACAACAGACAGGACAAGATCTGACATATTGCTCCACGTCCGCCTTCATTCCCGGCCAGTACGCAAACTTGCGACAGCGTGCCAACGTAACCTTAGTGCCTCCATGCCCTGCAGGTAGCATGGAATGCGCCAAAGCTAACGCGTTAGGAATGTAGCTTGGTGGAACGATAACCAGTCTTTTCTGCTTGTTGTATTCATCGCAAACATCGCGGTAGAGAATGCCGTTCTCTACACACACTTCACTAAGAGGCAGTTTTTTGAAGTGCCTCTTAGCTGCATTTAACGTTACATTGCTCCTCTCTGCAACCTTTCTCTCATCTCTCTCATGTACGTTACCACCGGTGGTTTGTTCAAAAGCATGCTTCAATTCTCTCAGTTCAGGATCGCGATCCTGGTGCTCCATGAGTCCAGCAAGACTCCAATGGAGAAACTTATCCTGTTTGTCATGTCCCTCCGGAGAGGCGACAGACATGTCCTGTCCACCCGTAAGGGTGACAGACATAATTCGAGCATCCAATTCGCCTTCTATCACGTCACTCTCCTGATTCCTAATCCTTGACAAAAAATCTGCTACCATGTTGCTGGAGCCTGGGAGATAATCAATACTAAAGTCAAATTCTCCTAGAAGTGTCTGCCAGCGTGCAATCCTGCTGCTAGGCACTGTGCTTTTTAACAGCCAAGTCAGTGGTCTATGGTCCGACAGGATGTGTATCCTATAACCCAAGATAAGGGGTCGGTTAGTACTGAGGCCATAGATGACTGCTAAAGCTTCTCTCTCTACCGCTGAGTAGTTACGTTCTGCTCCATTCAGGGTTCTACTAAAATATGCTATGGGACGTAAACTACCATTTTCATCCTTTTGTTGCAACACACCACCTATTGCCTTATCTGACGCATCTGTGGTGAGATTGAAGGGCTTCCGGAAATCCGGAAAGGCTAAAACAATGTCAGTCGTTAGACTGTTCTTTAGTGTGCTAAATGCATGCAATGCCTCTTCATTCCACTCCAGATGTGTCTTATCATTCTTGGTTACTTTCCTCCCTTTGAGTAAATTATTAAGTGGGGATGCTATCTTGGCAAAGTCTTTAATGAATTTCCTATAAAAGTTAACCAATCCCAGGAAACCTTGAAGTTCTTTGACTGTTTTCGGAGGAGTGAGTTGTTGCACCGCCTGTACCTTTGAGGGCTGAGGCTTCAAGCCAGAAGCACTAACAATGTGACCCAGATAATCTACTTGCTCTTTGAAAAAGGAACACTTATCTAGTCTTAAGGACAGGTGAGCCTTCTGCAGTCTGTCCAAGACGGCATGGAGGTTCTTTAGGTGATGGTCCATGTCTTTCCTTGTACTATCAAATCATCAAGGTATACATACAATTCTTCCTGTCAGACCTATGAGAACTTGATTCATGATCCGTTGATAGGCTGCAGGTGCTGTTTTTAATCCAAAGGGACTGTAGTGAATTCATAGAGGCCATAAGGTGTCGTGAAGGCTGTCAAGTGTTTAGATTCCTCTGCCAATGGGACTTGGTGGTAGCCTGGCGCAAATCAAGGAGGTGAATACTTTACTTTCCCCTAACTGTTGCAAAATGAGGTTAATGTTAGGGAGTGGATGTTTGTCATCAATCAATTCATCGTTCAGAGCGCGGAAGTCGAGACAAAGTCTGACTCCACCATCCTTTTTAGCAACAGGGACTAGAGGTGCGCTGTAGGGTGACGCACTAGGGCGTATAATACCCTGGGCCTCAAGGTCCTTGAGCTGAATCTCTATTTCTTTATGATATTTTACTGGTATTGGGTATGGCTTTTTATATATAGGCTTGTCATTTTTTAGCCTTAAAGTGTGAACATAATAGGGGGTAATAGTGAGTGGCTCGTTTTTTAGAGCAAACACATCAGGATACTTGCGGGTTAAGCCCTTCAGACAGCAATTTTCCCGTTGTGAGGGTAAAAATAGCTCGTCTATCAGCTTATCGAGTACCATCTGCTTACTTGACTGGGTGACAGGCGGCTTTGTAGCTGTTTTTGTGACAGCCGCTACACATTCATTAGTCGATGATTGATAGTATTCTGAGTGACAAGAATAAATGTGTCCCATCACTTCACCTGTTGGCATCTCAATAGTTTCTTCAGTTGGGTTAGCATAGGGAATGATGAATTTACCTTTGGTTTGTTTGACGTTAGGAGTTAAGGTAACTAACCCGGGAAATAAAAATGAAGAAGGGATATCATTGGACCTTGGGAGAAATAAGGCTTGCTGGGCTCTGCCAATCTCTGCCTCAGAGTGACATACCCTGCCGTGCCTGGTAGCAAGGACGCCACGTTAATAGCGTATGCTTTCACTGGTACTTCCTCCATCTCGTCTAAAGTAGGTTTATGATCTTCTGGGTACAGGCTCATATCGTCCGCAGCCAGGAATGTACTTCCACTGGTAGGCCCCCACCATTACACTAAACTGCCCAGGTGTGTCCAGCGGTGCAGCTACCACATTTTGTCTCCACATAAATTCTAGGCCCAACAAAACTGCTGTTGGTAACACTATACCTTGTGATATTACTACAAATTTTCTATAATTTCTCCGTGCCCAAAGTCTACTACTACTTCGGCTAGTCCTTTATTAGGGATTGAGTCCGATCTACCTTGTATGGAGAGAGGTTCTGTAACTATCATCTTCCCGCCTACCTTCCTAAATAAATCTTCTTCTATTAGGGACGCTCCTGCTCCTGTGTCTAGCATTGCGTAAACCATCTCCTTTGGTGCATTAGCGCCTACGCACAATCTCAACGTGAGGGCGTTGGTAGGGCCGTGGACTGCCGCAGCTACTCTGGGGTCGTTTTTTTGTTCTTCTCGTGGTCAGGGTTGACCCAGGAGCTACGGGGTGAGGGACCGGCCGTGTACTCCGGGCGCCAGGCAGCGCAGGCAGAGACAGGCTGACGCCTGTTTCGAGTGGGCTGGTACTGAGGTACCGAGCCCGTTGGTGGTGGTAGGCACCCCTATACTGCCTTCCATATGTGCAATCGCGAGCCATGTGTCCTACATACCCACAAGCATAACAGGTAGGTGGCGTGGGCGCGTTCCCATATGGGCGTGTAGGTGGCGCGGCGTGCCGTCCTCCCCTTTGGGTTATCGGGTAACGTGACTGGCCTGGAGGGCGTGGAGGACGGGCTTGTGAGACATGTTTGGGTCCGGATGCCTGGGTGGAACAGACGTTCAGCACTTTTATTTCTTTGGCGATATCGGCATCGGATAGCTTCGACTCTGGATAAGCTTTAATATACTCATACCCTTTCTTTAATACCTTCTGTGGGTCCCCCTTTTCTTCCTCCGTTAAGATGAGTAAGAGGGCCGGAGGGAAAGCCTCTCTGAGCCGTAAAGCGGTTATCTCATTTAGCAAACTGGCATTGTCAGGCTTGAGAGCGATCAACTCGTCTCTCAATGTCTCCAGGCGGATGAGGAAGGTGCGGATGTTTTCTCCTGTCCGCCGTTTTGCCTCTCCCAATTCTTTCTGGAGGACCGAAAAGGTCCTTACTGTGGGAAACACACGTAGGAAGTCTTCCTTTACTTTTTCCCAATCCTGTCCACATCTAGTGATACAACCGAGGAGATGATCGCGCTGCTACCAGGGCATATTGTTTGGCTAACTCAATCTTTCCGGTAGTGTCCCAATTTGCCTGTGTCCGGCTTTCAATATCCTCTATCCATTTCTTTGCTAGCTTATGGCATGGGAGGTTTGGTGCTTTGCTACTTTTTTCTTCTCCACCACAAAAATATAAGAGTCCCTGCACTCTACTAAAATCATTCAAGGTATGACGGCTAAGTAGCGTGACAAGATCATCATGGGCAAGGGTGATCGATTTTCCATCTTCTTTTTTGGGGGGAGGGTTCTTGCCTTCGTCTGGCATTTTTAACTCTAAAGTCTTATTCACGTAATTCCAAGAATAACTGTCTTCTCCATCGCTTTCGGATGTGGACATACACCAGTACAATACCAATATAAACCAATATAAATCGCAAGTTTCACCACAAGTTTCACCACATGTTTCACCACATGTTTCACCACATGTTTCACCACCCCACACCTGACACCAATGTTGTAACCCGTAATCCGGGTCACACAGGGGAGACGACACACTGTTTGTACTAGTGACACTTGACTTAAAATTCTGGTACTTTTAGGAGTATTTAAAGGAGTTCGTAAATGGGGTGATGAAACGGTGTCGCCTTTCTTATATGTATTTTATTCTACCTTAATACTACTTAATATTACAGAGGGTAAAAATATTGTTTAAACCAGCGACTGGCTTACTAGACTCAATGAGTTTTCAGGTTTTCTTTCACTATTGGTTACTGACGTTAACACTGGTATAATATTGAGTAAAAACTCACACAATAAAGTATCATAGAAATATAATCCTAAGTAAAACTAAGATAATAGAACACAATAGATATGTTAGATACGCTTTCCTCTATGGTACCACATTACTCCATACTCACAGTAGCAACGATGAATGTTCTACCCATGTTGTCTAGGGAAGGACAACTGAGTGTCCAGCCACGAACAGAGTGCTGGTTAATCTGAGGTCAAGCCTGGAGAAAATGCTTCTTATATAGGCAGATATCGCGAGGGTAATACGTCAGGCGTGTGAGTCATACATCAAACTCACACCGAGCTCATACAATAATCTACCTAACCGACATGCTTAATTCACGCGGTGACGCAGCTTTGTTTTCATAACATTTTGTTCCGCGGCTGATCCTGTTTTTGCCGCGGTGATTGTGTTTTGGCTTAGAGAGATAAGCGGGTGCGTTAATGGGCAATTACAATTGTGTATAGGTTGGTAAATGAACAGTGGGGACAATCATGTGTTGGAGTCCGTGTTGTGTTTTAGCGGTCGATACCGCTGTTGTCATCGGAAAATATTGCCGGTGAAGATGATGATGACACGAGTGGTGTCGCAGCCCTCGGGGCACCACACTTCGTACGCGTGAACGTGCAGTGAACGTAACGAAATATAGTGCAATCTGGTGCCAGTGACGATGCAGGTGTTAATTACGAATTACTGCTTTTGAGAGAGGCCGTGTGCTTGCCGGCAGTGTGAGAAACATCGGTGTAACGATAAATATTGGGTCAAGTGGCCCACGTCCCCTCGGTGCTTGTGAGCGACGCTCGACTCTGTGGCGGACGGCCGGAAGGTGGAAAATTGGAAGGCAGAGCTGAGGGAAAGAGGGAGGGAAAGAGGGAGAGAGGGGAAAGGAGGGAAAGAGAGTGGAGAAGAGGGGGAGAGAGTGGTAGAGGAGGAGGGGGAGGGGGAGTGAGAGTAGAGAGGGGAGAGAGAGGGAGAGAGAAGAGAGCAAGTTATAGTTTTTCCATGTACATCATCCAATATATTTTCTCAGTATGTCAAATAGATTAAATGTCAGTGATTTATAGGGGAGTGGTGAGTTCTGGCAGGCGTGTCGGGACGGGCGGCGGTGGGTCAGTTTTCAAGACCGAGGGCAAACAGTAACAGCCCCTAACCCCCCCCCCCCCTAACGCTACCCACGCACATCCCCTCACTTCCCGGGTCCCTGCTAACCCCGCCCCGCTGCCCAGTAACTTCCCACCCCCGCCTGAGGGCCATAAAACACAGAGTATCTGACTCGGCGAACTGCTGGTAATGATATCACCACTACTACTACTACTCAACTTTAATGTGTAGGGTCAGGTGCATTAGTAAAATTGTAAAGTGTTGGCGAGGAGCAATGGTAGTGGAAAAATAAACAATCATTCTAATATTACCGTAAAGGTAGAGTAAGCATATGTAAGTATATGTCTGTGTGTAGGTATATGGGGGGAGACAAGAGTCAAAGTGGGGTCTACTACTATTGCTCTATTCATCACCACAAATAGCAACTAAGATACACTAGCATGCATAATGGCACCGAAATGGAGCCCCCTCAATGTTGCATTTGTTCGTCTCGAAATCAAAACTGTGTTCAATGCTCGTGCGTAAGACGAGGCCAGCCCTGTGTGAACTGTAAGAGAGGTGGAGATTGTCGAAACCCAAACAATCAACGGCAGGATGTGGAAAATGGGGAGCAACCACAAGTGGTGCTGGGTGGACAGGCCAATGAAGGCGCTGGAGATGATCAGGTGGAGAGGGGTGCAGGTGGCGAGAGACAAGGGCAAGGTGACCAGGGTGAGGACGCCTCGCGAGCTCCGCTTCTGGCAGAGGTGGACACTCGAGGAGACAGAGGAGTGGGTGCGAGACGCTTACAATCATGTGGTAACGTTTTCTCCCAATAACGTATTTGAGGCCCCGAGATGTAACGCCACCAAAACCTTGATAGAGGAGAAAACCTACCTCATTAGAGCGTACAACAACTCCACGCAAATCGCCCCCTACGCTTTAAGGATTCTGGCCATACTACCGCACCTCATATGCCAACGGACTCACAAAAAGTCGAAACAATCTGAGGACGTGAAGGCGGTACAAAGAAGAATGGAGCTGTGGAGGAAAGGGGACGTCCGGAAGCTACTTGACGAGGCTAAAACACTGCAGGAGAGACTAGGCAGACGTAACAGTCGCAAGAAGGATAGTAACGACAGGGCTAGAAACTTTGCTGACAAGATGAGACAAGGCAAAGTGGCCATGGCAACTAGATCACTGTCAATAGAAGATGAGGCAGCGGGAGTCCTTCCCATGACGGAAGAGACACGCCATCCAGATCCAGCATCCAGATGCTAGACCTGCACACCCAGAAATGAAGTTCCTTGGAGACTACACCCCACCGCATCGAGTTGTCTTCGACCATATTAGCGGTGACGTGATCTGGAAGCACGCCCTTCACACGCAGGGAGCGGCTGGACCATCAGGCTTGGATGCCAAGGGGTGGAAACACCTCCTCAGTAAGAACATCTTTGGTAATCCAGCTGTGGATCTTCGCGACGCAATAGCCGCCCTAGCAAGAAAATTGGCGTCAGAGAATTGCCAACACCTCGAGCCTTTGATGGCCTGCCGGCTCATCCCGCTGGATAAAAAACCAGGCTGTCGCCCCATCGGGATGGGGGAGGTGCTCAGGAGGATCATAGGCAAGGCTGTCATGGAGGTGGTGAAGGACGACGTGAGGAAGGCGGTGGGAAACCTCCAAGTGTGTGCGGGTCAGCAGGCTGGGTGTGAAGCGGCCATTCACGCCGTCAGGAGAATGTTCGAAGACCCAGAATGCGAGGCGGTGCTGATGGTGGACGCTGCAAATGCGTTCAACAACATCAATAGGGAAACAGCACTGCACAACATCAAAATCAAGTGCCCTATATTCGCCCAATATATTGAAAATACATACAAGGAACCTGCCAGACTGTTCATCAGCAGTCATAATGACCAACGACTTGGAGACCCGGTGGCCATACAATCCTCAGAGGGCACCACCCAGGGGGACCCAGTGGCCATGGCAATGTTTGCCCTGGGAATGATGAAGCTGCAGGACATCATCCGCCATGAAAACACCAACGTCAAACAGGTGGCGTATGCGGATGACCTCACCGGGGTAGGAAAGTCTGCAGACCTCAGGAAATGGTGGGACCTCGTCAATGAACATGGCCCTAAAATAGGGTACCATCCCAACGCCACGAAGTCTGTGGTGATTGTAAAACCAGAGGCATACGATCGGGCCAAAACAGCATTCCAGGGCAGTAACGTGAAACTGTCAGTGACTGGAGAAAGACACCTCGGGGCAGCCATTGGAACAGCTGAATACAGAACCGAATATGTGAAAACGGCTGTAAAGCGCTGGGAGTCCGAACTGCAGAGGCTGAGCGAGATCGCCAAAACAGAACCGCAGGCAGCCTACGCAGCATTTACGTACGGTGTCAAGCATAAATGGAACTACCTCATGAGGACAGTTCCTGATGTTGCTCCGTTACTAAAACCTCTGGAAGATGCTATCAGAAACACCTTCATACCGGCGATAGCAAATGGGAGATGTCCCAGTGACCAGGAGAGAAGATTGCTGGAGTTGCCGCCAAGAATGGGTGGGCTCGGCATCACCAACCCGCAAAATCTGGCTGAGTCTGAATTCGGGAACTCAATCCGAATCACAGCCTCCTTGACCGGATATATTACCAATCAAAATGAAAGGGGTGAAGACAACCCTCAAGATATTAGGTCACTAAGGAATGAAATCTCCATAAACAGAGAAGGAAAACAGAGAGACACTCTGAGTGACCTAGTGAGAGAACTCCCAGAAGACACAAGGAGGAGGACAGATATTGCACAGGAAGTGGGCGCTTCAAACTGGCTAACCACACTACCTATCAGGGCAAAAGGCTTCAACTTAAACAAAAAAGAATTTACTGATGCCCTTGCCCTCAGGTATGGCTGGCCAGTGGATGGGCTCCCAAACATGTGTAACTGTGGCTCACCCTTCAACCAAAATCATGCCATGACATGCAAGAGAGGAGGTTTCGTCTGCATGAGACATGATGAAGTAAGAGACGTAACAGCTCAGATGCTGAAAGAAGTCTGCCACGACGTGACTGTGGAACCCATGCTGCTCCCTCTGCAAGGCGAACACCTCGCCAGACGCACCGCTAATGTTTCGAACGAAGCACGAGTGGATGTTAGCGCCAGAGGGTTTTGGACTCGTGGACAAAGGGCATACTTCGATATAAGGATCTTTGATCCCATGGCCCATTGCCACAGAGACCTGACCCTTGATGCAGCCCACAGAAGAAACGAACAAGAGAAGACCAGAGCATATGAAGAAAGAATACAGAATGTGGACCAGGGCTCCTTCACCCCGGTAGTATTCACGACGGCAGGAGGGATGGGACCAAGGGCGCAGAGCTTCTACGCAAGACTCGCCGAAACACTGGCGGATAAGAAACAACAGCCAAGAAGCAGTGTGGTCGCCTGGATGAGATGCAGGCTGTCCTTCTCCCTCCTGAGGTCAGCCTTGGTCTGCCTGAGAGGAACCAGGTCACCTGCACCCAAAACCACCCGCATTGCTGACCTGGACTTTGAGGCGACGGTGGTTGATAGTCGTATCAACCACAAGCTCTGTTAGCTTAAAAATAAAATGTTTAGTAAAGTTTGTAATATTAAATAAAGATGGTTGTCGGCCACAGTCATTGGCGGGGTGGGGCCAATGAATTGCTTTGTGAAAGGATATGAGAAAATATACCGCTCACAACGCAACTCTAATAGATGGAGGCCCGTAGTAGTAAAAAAAAAAAAAGTCGTAGTAGTAGTAGTAGTAGTAGTAGTAGTAGTAGTAGTAGTAGTAGTAGTAGTAGTAGAAGTAGTAGTAGTAGTAGTAGTAGTAGTAGTAGTAGTAGTAGTAGTAGTAGTAGTAGTAGTAGTAGTAGTAGTAGTAGTAGTAGTAGTAGTAGTAGTAGTAGTAGTAGTAGTAGTAGTAGTAGTAGTAGTAGTAGTAGTAGTAGTAGTAGTAGTAGTAGTAGTAGTAGTAGTAGTAGTAGTAGAATACATACAAGGAACCTGCCAGACTGTTCATCAGCAGTCATAATGACCAACGACTTGGAGACCCGGTGGCCATACAATCCTCAGAGGGCACCACCCAGGGGGACCCAGGGGCCATGGCAATGTTTGCCCTGGGAATGATGAAGCTGCAGGACATCATCCGCCATGAAAACACCAACGTCAAACAGGTGGCGTATGCGGATGACCTCACCGGGGTAGGAAAGTTTCCAGACCTAAGGAAATGGTGGGACCTCGTCAATGAACATGGCCCTAAAATAGGGTACCATCCCAACGCCACGAAGTCTGTGGTGATTGTAAAACCAGAGGCATACGATCGGGCCAAAACAACATTCCAGGGCAGTAACGTGAAACTGTCAGTGACTGGAGAAAGACACCTCGGGGCAGCCATTGGAACAGCTGAATACAGAACCGAATATGTGAAAACAGCTGTAAAGCGCTGGGAGTCCGAACTGCAGAGGCTGAGCGAGATCGCCAAAACAGAACCGCAGGCAGCCTACGCAGCATTTACGTACGGTGTCAAGCATAAATGGAACTACCTCATGAGGACAGTTCCTGATGTTGCTCCGTTGCTAAAACCTCTGGAAGATGCTATCAGAAACACCTTCATACCGGCGATAGCAAATGGGAGATGTCCCAGTGACCAGGAGAGAAGATTGCTGGAGTTGCCGCCAAGAATGGGTGGGCTCGGCATCACCAACCCGCAAAATCTGGCTGAGTCTGAATTCGGGAACTCAATCCGAATCACAGCCTCCTTGACCGGATATATTACCAATCAAAATGAAAGGGGAGAAGACAACCCTCAAGATATTAGGTCACTAAGAAATGAAATCTCCATAAACAGAGAAAGAAAACAGAGAGACACTCTGAGTGACCTAATGAGAGAACTCCCAGAAGACACAAGGAGGAGGACAGATATTGCACAGGAAGTGGGCGCTTCAAACTGGCTAACCACACTACCTATCAGGGCAAAAGGCTTCAACTTAAACAAAAAAGAATTTACTGATGCCCTTGCCCTCAGGTATGGCTGGCCAGGGGATGGGCTCCCAAACATGTGTAACTGTGGCTCACCCTTCATCCAAAATCATGCCATGACATGCAAGAGAGGAGGTTTCGTCTGCATGAGACATGATGAAGTAAGAGACGTAACAGCTCAGATGCTGAAAGAAGTCTGCCACGACGTGACTGTGGAACCCATGCTGCTCCCTCTGCAAGGCGAACACCTCGCCAGACGCACCGCTAATGCTTCGAACGAAGCACGAGTGGATGTTAGCGCCAGAGGGTTTTGGACTCGTGGACAAAGGGCATATTTTGCCATAAGGATCTTTGATCCCATGGCCCATTGCCACAGAGACCTGACCCTTGATGCAGCCCACAGAAGAAACGAACAAGAGAAGAACAGAGCATATGAAGAAAGAATACAGAATGTGGACCAGGGCTCCTTCATCCCGGTAGTATTCACGACGGCAGGAGGGATGGGACCAAGGGCGCAGAGCTTCTACGCAGGACTCGCCGAAACACTGGCGGATAAGAAACAACAGCCAAGAAGCAGTGTGGTCGCCTGGATGAGATGCAGGCTGTCCTTCTCCCTCCTGAGGTCAGCCTTGGTCTGCCTGAGAGGAACCAGGTCAACTGCACCCAAAACCACCTGCATTGCTGACCTGGACCTTGAGGCGACGGTGGTTGATAGTCGTATCAACCACAAGCTCTGTTAGCTTAAAAAAAAAAAATAAGTAAAGTTTTTTATATTAGATAAAGATGGTTGTCGGCCACAGTCATTGGCGGGGTGGGGCCAATGAATTGCTTTGTGAAAGGATATGAGAGAATATACCGCTCACAACGCAACTCTAATAGATGGAGGCCCGTAGTAGTAGAAAAAAAAAATAGAAGTAGTAGTAGTAGTAGTAGTAGTAGTAGTAGTAGTAGTAGTAATAGTAGTAGTAGTAGTAGTAGTAGTAGTAGTAGTAGTAGTAGTAGTAGTAGTAGTAGTAGTAGTAGTAGTAGTAGTAGTAGTAGTAGTAGTAGTAGTAGTAGTAGTAGTAGTAGTAGTAGTAGTAGTAGTAGTAGTAGTAGTAGTAGTAGTAGTAGTAGTAGAAGTAGTAGTAGTTGTAGTAGTAGTAAGGGGGATCTAGACGTAATAGATGATAGGTGATTTAGTGTCAGGTAGTATTAGTAATATGGTTGGATGCCACAGTCATTAGCGAACAGGACATCTTTTTGAACCACCCAGATGTGGAGCCACGACATTTATCATCAAAGAAATTGTCACCCTGTTAAATAACTACATCCAGAACACACCACTGGCGCCCCTATCCCTGAAAATTGTATTCACTCTCCCCCATCTCTTCCTCCAAATAGCACACCCAAAGACCAAACAAGCCGAAAATATCGAGGCATTAAGAAGGCGAGTTGCCTTGTGGCAAACTAACGAGTTAGGTGCCCTCCTTGGAGAAGCCAGAGCCATACAGGAGAGGCTCCCCGGACCCCAACAAAACAACACCTCCACAGAAGACAGGGCCAGGAAATTTGCAGACAAAATGCGACAAGGCAACGTTGCGTCTGCAACACGAGCCTTGTCAGAAAATTCCACACGGGGTGTGCTTCCACTCACCAGGGACACGATCAATCAACTCAAGGAAAAACATCCTCCACCGAGTGACCTGAAGGGACTGAGACTGGCAGGATGTCACCAACCACCGAATCCAGTTATATACGAAAGGAAAACAGGAGAGATGGTGTGGAAGAAGGCCCTCCAGACTCGTGGCAGCGCGGGGCCCTCAGGACTTGATGCACGAAGATGGCGAAGCTTGCTGAGCAGCGCCAACTTTGGCAATGCAGCTGGTGACTTGCGCAACACCGTTGCAGCACTGGCAAGAAAACTCGCCTCCTCCAGCTGCCACTATGTGGACGCCCTGACGGCATGCCGCCTCATTCCCCTGGACAAGAGGCCGGGATGCAGGCCAATAGGAGTCGGAGAAGTCCTGCGGCGCATCGTAGGCAAATGCATCATGGCTGTCGTCAAAGAAGATGTGAGAATGGCAGCAGGGAACCTCCAAGTTTGTGCGGGGCAGCAGGCAGGAGGAGAAGCAGCAGTCCATGCCATGCGGGAGATATTCGACCACGTGGAGTGCGAAGCAGTGCTTCTTGTTGACGCCAAAAATGCCTTCAACACAATAAATGGAAAGACTATGATACACAACATTAAAACCAAGTGCCCTAGCTTAGCTATGTATGTCGAAAATACCTATACATACCCGACCGACTTATATATAAATAGCCACAGCGGAAAAGTGAAAGTGTTAAAATCATCTGAGGGAACAACACAAGGTGACCCAATAGCCATGGCTATGTACGGCCTGGGCCTATCAGTCCTCCAAAATGAAATCGCGTTCGCAGAAACACGGGTGAAACAGGTGGCTTATGCGGATGACCTCTCAGGTGCTGGTAAAATCTCAGACTTAAAAGGGTGGTGGGACGCTGTGAACACCGCCGGCCCTGAGATAGGATACATCCCTAACGCCACCAAGTCTGTCCTTATTGTCAAACCTGAACATTATGATCATGCCGCAGAAACTTTTAGAGGAAGTGGAGTCATTGTGACAAAGGACGGACAACGACACTTAGGTGCAGTGATCGGGACAGAGGTATATAAGAAGGAGTACGTGGGAGACAAAGTAGCTGAATGGGTGAAGGAAATAGAAGCTTTGTCTGCCATTGCCAAGACTGAGCCACACGCTGCCTATTCAGCGTACACCCACGGCATCCAACATCGGTGGACGTTCCTGATGCGCACCATCCCCGGCATCAGTCCACTCCTCCGACCACTGGAAAATGCCGTCAAGAATGTATTCTTGCCGGCGCTGGTGAAATATCATGCTTTGGGGGAGGAGGAGAGGGATATGCTAGCACTTCCCCCAAGACTGGGTGGGATGGGGATCACCAACCCTGAGAAGCTGGCAGATAAGGAGAACCAAAACTCCATCAGCCTTACCAGGTCACTCATCAACAGGATCATCGCTCAGGAGGCAGAGGGCGAGATAGACCAAACAGAAATAAGAGATATTAAAAGAAAAATCTCAGAAGAAAGACAACAGGCCCAAAAAGACGAGGTGGACCGTCTTACACACCACCTGTCCACAGAAATGGGTAGAAAAATACACACAGCACAGGAGGCAGGCGCCTCTAACTGGCTAACGTCATTACCAATCAGAGCAAAGGGCTTCAGCCTCAACAAACAAGAATTTGTCGACGCCATTGCTCTGAGATATGGCTGGCCGATTGAGGGACTGCCTGATCTCTGTGCATGTGGATCACCAAATGATGTCACCCACACCACACATGGAGTATGCATCTCATGTGTGGGGGGGCTCCACTCACACAGCTCTTCTGGACAGAGTGGAGGCAAAGGCTCTTCGTCTCATCAGCTCTCCTCCTCATACTGATAGTCTTCTACCTCTTAAATTCCGCCGCAATGTTGCCTCTCTTTCTATCTTCTATCGATATTTCCACGCTGACTGCTCTTCTGAACTTGCTAACTGCATGCCTCCCCCCCTCCCGCGGCCCCGCTGCACTCGACTTTCTACTCATGCTCATCCCTATACTGTCCAAACCCCTTATGCAAGAGTTAACCAGCATCTTCACTCTTTCATCCCTCACGCTGGTAAACTCTGGAACAATCTTCCTTCATCTGTATTTCCTCCTGCCTACGACTTGAACTCTTTCAAGAGGAGGGTATCAGGACACCTCTCCTCCCGAAACTGACTTATCTTTCGGCCACCTCTTTGGATTCTTTTTAGGAGCAGCGAGTAGCGGGCTTTTTTTTTATTAATGTTTACTTTTTTGTGCCCTTGAGCTGTCTCCTTTGCTGTAAAAAAAAAAAAAAAAAAAAAACATGACATGTAAAAAAGGAGGCTTCGTCTGTATTCGACACGATGAAGTGAGGGATCTGACAGCCAGCATGCTTGGGGAGGTATGCCAAGACGTCACTACCGAGCCGGCACTGCTTCCCCTGGACGGCGAACACCTTCGGTACAGGACAGCCAATACCTCACAGGAGGCACGGGTTGATGTAAGTGCCCGCGGATTCTGGGTGCGCGGACAGAGGGCGTTCATGGACATCCGCATATTCGACCCGATGGCTGCCTGTCACCGTGAGCTGCCCCTGCAGGCAGCCCACCACAGGAACGAGCAGGAGAAGACAAGGGCATACGGTGAAAGAATCCAACATGTGGATCAGGGCAGCTTCGTCCCCCTCGTCTTCACCACATCCGGCGGGATGGGTCCCAGGGCCCAATGCTTCTACGCACGCCTCGCGGAACTAATCTCAGAAAAGAAGCATCAGCCAAGGAACCACGTTGTCGCCTGGATGAGGTGTCGCCTCTCGTTCTCCCTGCTCAGGTCGGCCATACTATGTCTCAGGGGCACCAGACACTCTGGCCCAAAAGCCACCACCATCTCCAATATGGACTATGAAGCCACAGTGGTGGAGAGTGACATTAGGGTGGGTCGGGAGTGACTTGAGTAGGGAAGGAAAGGGGGATCTAGACGTAATAGATGATAGGTGATTTAGTGTCAGGTAGTATTAGCGATATGGTTGGATGCCACAGTCATTAGCGAACATAGTTGGGGCTAATGACCTCCAAGCTATGGAGCCCTCCATGATTATGTGTCGGGAAAATAAACATGGGTGGAGGTATCATTTATGTTGTAGTAGAAAAAAAAAGTAGTAGTAGTAGTAGTAGTAGTAGTAGTAGTAGTAGTAGTAGTAGTAGTAGTAGTAGTAGTAGTAGTAGTAGTAATTGAGGTAGTAGTAGTAGTAGTAGTAGTAGTAGTAGTAGCAACAGCAGCAGTAGTAGTAGTAGTAGTAGTAGTAGTAGTAGTAGTAGTAGTAGTAGTAGTAGTAGTAGTAGTAGTAGTAGTAGTAGTAGTAGTAGTAGTAGTAGTAGTATAGTAGTAGGAGTAGTAGCAGCAGAAGTAGTAGTAGCAGTAGTAGTAGTAGTAGTAGTAGTAGTAGTAATAGTAGTAGTAGTAGTAGTAGCAGCAGAAGCAGCAGTAGTAGTAGTAGTAATAGTAGTAGTAGTAGTAGTAGTAGTAGTAGTAGTAGTAGTAGTAGTAGTAGTAGTAGTAGTAATATAAGTAATAGTAGTAGTAGGAGGAGGAGGAGAAGCAGCAGAAGTAGTAGTAGTAGTAGTAGTAGTAGTAGTAGTAGAGATAGTAACAATAGTAATACAGATGAAGATAGCATTAATAATGCTTATAATAATAATTACAATAATAATAACATAATAATCTTTGGCTTTTTTAACACACTCATTCTTCATAATTTCTCATCATTCCACACTCCTCACGTCTTTCTTATTCTTCACTTTCCTCTCCTTTTATCTTTTTCTTTTCTCTTCTCTCTTCTTATTCTTTATCTTTCGTCACCATCTTCTCTCTCTTCTTATTCCTCACCTGGTCATCCTCATTATCCTCTATACAAAGACTTCCATCGTATATACTCCATTGCAAGATCTCTTTTTTCATCATGACACGCAACACCTACACGAGGAATGACTCAGACAACACACACACACACACACGCACACACACACACAGACACACACACACACACACACACAAACACACACACACACACACACACACACACAGACACACACACACAGACACACACACATACACACAGCACACTGCAACTTTTTTTCTCTTCCTTCCTTTCTTCCTTCATCCTTCTTCCATCGCTAACTCTTTCCTTCCATCCTCAACTATTTCTTACCTTCCTTTCTTCCTGCAACACTCAGCACTCAAATATACACACGCACAACACACTGCAACCCTTTCTTACTTTCTTTTCCTACCTGCAACACTCAAGACTCATACAACACACATACATTCCCTCCACAACACTTCCCGTCCTCACATATATTCCCTCCACAACACTTCCCCTTCCTTTCCTTCCTTCATTCCTGCAACACTCAAGACAGGAATCGCCTTGTATTGAAGTAGATTAAGGTCTCCGAGATGACAAATAGTAAACAGCTTTAACAACAACAACAACCATCTCGAGTAAGGGGGTTCGAAGTCATCTATATACAGTTCAAAGAGGTTCCAAGGCTCTTATACACATGTCACTCGGAGCTTATGTCTTAAAGGTCAGGGAAACAGCGACGTTGTTTGGCCCCTTACACACGGGGACACTTAGAGCGCTGCAGCAGCGCTACTCACGCGTGACTCAGTTTTAGCAGCGCTGCTGTGAAGCGCAACTTATCTTTCTAGAAAGTGTTGTGGGGTGAGTGTCGAATTAGCGGCGCTTCTCAGCATCGCTACTAAAATTGAGTAGGGCGTTAGCAGCGCTACAATCGCCCCACGCACGCGCTGCTAAAAAAGTGACGCTGCTGCAGCTACGTGTGAAAACTCCCATTGAATGCCATGTATCGTGACGAGCAGCGCTACTTTTTGTGGTCGCCACCGGCAGCGAAGCCAACCACGCAAATCTGTTTGTAGCGCTACTTTTTGTGGTCGTGAGTGCGTGTGAAAGCATCCATTCATCTCCATTATTCATCAGCGGCAAATATGCTAAGCAGCGCTGCAAAGAGTCCGCGTGTGAAAGAGGCGTTAGGCTCGTATTCCCAGACGCTATCGGCCCCACAGCAACGATTTCCGAAGTCCGTAGAGGAGATTAGGTTCTCAGGAGTGCTTTTTCACTTTCATGGTGCAGAAGCCTTGTCAAACTATCAATAGGCTCTTAAAACTACTCATGGAAGAACCCACAACAGCCTCTATGAATCCCCTGTCAGGTGTGGCAGGGTGGGCGAGCCCCGAAATGTTTCAGAATATGGCCCTTAGTTTTTTTTCTTTTTAGAGACGCCTCCTCACCCTCTTTTTCCTTCTTTTCTCCAATGATAAAAGTATTTCGTCAGTATCTTTATTTTTCCTCCCTTCAAAGGCCTCCCGTTTACCTGTCCTAGCTTTTACTACTTATTTTAGTCGGTATAAGTTATCTATACCGTATTATCTATTTCTTATCGTGTTCTTCAAGTTTTCATTCCGTTTGAGGTTTTGTTATACTTTTATTTTCGTGAGTGTATGTATCACCTCTAAATTTACCCCCGTTTTTATCGATTCTTTCTATTATATATTTTATCTTCCTATTTTTTTTCTTCAATATGTCGTATAATCTATTTCTTATCGCATTCCTTAAGTTTTCATTCTGTCTGAGCTTGTATTACACCTCCATTCTCGTTTTATCCATTTATATTATCCTTCTGTTCGTCCCATCACTCCCCTAAAAATACTTCTTAAGTTCCTGTCCTTTATTCTGTTCCATATAAAATCTTCATATTCTCTATTAAAAGACTTCCATCGTTTATATATTCCAGTCATCTTTTTATTTTCCTTTTGTTTATCGACACAAAATTCCCTGACAAATGCTTCCTATATCCTTATCCTATATTTTGTTCCATTAAAAATCTGCATATTCTCTGTACAAAGCCTTCCATCGTTTATATATTTCACTTATCTTCTTATTTTTCTTCTATTTCTCGTCCTATCATTTCCCCTACAAATACTTCTTAAATTCCTATTCTGTATTTTGTTCCATATAAAATCTTAATATTCTCTATACAAAGACTTCCATCGTTTATATATTCCACCTTTCTCTTTTTTTCCCTTTAGTTTCTCGTCTAAATATTACCTTACACATGCTTCTTAAATTCCTATCCTATATATTGTTCCATATAAAATCTTCATATTCTCTATACAATGCCCTCCATCATTTATATATTCCACCTTTCTTTTCTTTTTTCCTCTAGTTTCTCGTCTAAATACTCCCTTACAAATGCTTCTTGAACGCTTATCCTATATTTGGTTCCATTAAAAATCGTCATGTCCTCTATTCAAAGACTTCCATCGTTTATATATTACACTTACATCTTTACAGAGTGGAGTCTAAGGCTCTTCGTCTCATCAGCTCTCCTCATCCTACTGATAGTCTTCTACCTCTTAAAATTCCGCCGCGATGTTGCCTCTCTTTCTATTTTCTATCGATATTTCCACGCTGACTGCTCTTCTGAACTTGCTAACTGCATGCCTCCCCCACTCCCACGGCCCCGCTGCACACGACTTTCTACTCATGCTCATCCCTATACTGTCCAAACCCCTTATGCAAGAGAAACCAGCATCTTCACTCTTTCATCCCTCACGCTGGTCAACTCTGGTAAAATCTTCCTTCATCTGTATTTCCTCCTGCCTACGACTTGAACTCTTTCAAAAGGAGGGTATCGGGACACCTCTCCTCCCGAAATTGACCTTTTTTCGGCCACCTCTTTTGATTCTTTTTTGGGAGCAGCGAGTAGCGGGCTTTTTTTTATTGTTTTCTTTTTGTGTGTGCCCTTGAGCTGTCTCCTTTGTTGTAAAAAAAAAAATTCCTTTTGTTTTTCGTCCAAATATTCCATTACACATATTTGCTATACGCTTATCCTATCTTTGGTTCCATTAAAAATCATCATTATCCTCTATACAAAGCCTTCTATCGTTTATATACTCCAGTCATCTTTTTATTTTCCTTATGTTTGTTGTCCTAAAATTCCCCTACAAATGCTTCTTATATGCTTCTTAAATGCTTCTTCTATTTTGTTCCATTAAAAATCATCATTATCCTCTATACAAAGACTTCAAACTTTTATGTATTTCTCTGTAACATCTCTTTATTTCCTCTCTGCCGCTTATAAAGGTCTGCCTACCTACTGTTATCACCTGCTGTACAAAGGTTCCTACTATACTGTTTAATACGATATCTTACAGCACAAAGATCCGGGTTGGTTACTGCCTGTTCTGTCTACAAAGAGTTATCTATGGGTTAGGCTGTACAAAGGTCTTCATAGTTTATCTCTTACTAGGAAGAGATACCCATTGTTTCTTTTGTTTCTCTTTACTTCCTTTGTCTTTAGAATCTATATTTTACTAGGAAGAGATAGCGATTCTTTTGCTTATAGCTTACAGAGGCCTCGGGTTGTAGTTTTTTCTAGTTTTTCTTCCTCTCGTATAAACAACACACCTCGTTTCACATAAGACATATCGCTTCTCTTGCTTTTCTTTACTTTCAGAGGACTCGGTATTAGTTTTTCTTCTCCTTGTATGTAAAAACTTCACTTCTTTCGGCTTCACTGTTCCTCGTAGCTCCGTGAGGCCTTGGTTTTCTTGTTTTTAGTCCTACTGTAGAGAGCTCACCTCGTTATGCTGTTTGTCTAGCCTCGTCAGCCCTTGGTGTTTGGTTTTTAGTCCTGTTATAGAGAGCTCACTTCGTTATGCTGTTCCTCGTAGCTCCGTGGGGCCTTGGCTTTTTGGTTTTTAGTCCTGTTGTAGAGAGCTCACTTTGTTTTGGTGTTTGCCTAGCTTCGTGAGGCCTTGGTTTTAGGTTTTCTTTCTCTTATAGAAACCTCACTTGCATTTCTTTCACTGTTCCTCGTATCTCATCTCTCCTGGGGCCTCGGGTTTAGGTCTCATTTTGTTTCATTGTTCTTCGTCCTTTATCTTTCCTCTTACACAAACCTCCCTTCCACTTGTTTCACCGTTCCTCTTAGCTGTCTCACGTGCTTGTGGAGATTTCTTCCGTAGGAGTGTCACCTCTATTCCTCGCCTTAATTTGTTTCATTGTTCTTCGTCCCTTATCTTTCTTCCCTTCCACTTGTTTCACAGTTCCTCTTAGCTCTGTCTCACGGGCTTGCAGAGGTCTCGTCGGTTTAGTTTCCCAGCAGCCTCAGGAGTTTTTTTTTTTTTTTTACGTTGTTGCCTATTGCGCCGGTAGGCATCTTCCCATATAACTGCTTGGCGGCGGCTATCTCATATCGAGCATCTCACACCTGTTGGCTTCACCTGACACTTAGCGCTGCAGGTAAATTGACAGGTAAATTGCCTCCTTGTGTTCTGCTGGAGAGTTTCGCTCGGGGTAGACATCGCCCTCGTTCTCTATTTCTTTCTATCGCGTACAAATTGGCGCACACAATACTGATCCTATACCTTCCTTATCGCGTACAAATTGGCACACACAATACTGATCCTATATCTTCCTTATCGCGTACAAATTGGCACACACAATACTGATCCTATACCTTCCTTATCGCGTACAAATTGGCACACATAATACTGATCCTATACCTTCCTTATCGCGTACAAATTGGCGCACACAATACTGATCCTATACCTTCCTTATCGCGTACAAATTGGCACACACAATACTGATCCTATACCTTCCTTATCGCGTACAAATTGGCACACACAATACTGATCCTATACCTTCCTTATCGCGTACAAATTGGCACACAAAATACTCATCCTTGTTTAACATTTTTCTTACCGCGTACAAATTGGCACACGTAATACTGATCATATACCTTCCTTATTGCGTAAAAATTGGCACACGTTATCCTCACCCTTGTTAAACATACATTATATTCATATACTGCGTACATATTGGTACAAGTTATGCTGACCCTCTTTCTGCACCATTCTTAGCGTACAAATTGGCACTCGTAATACTGATCCTATACCCTTCTCATCGCGTACAAATTGGCACACATAAGACTGACCATCCTATTAATACCTTCCTTACCGCGTACAAATTGGCACAAGTAACCCTCACCCTAGTTTTACACACATTCCCTACTGCGTACAAATTGGCACAGGGGAATAATCCTCCTCGTTCACTCTATACTTTTTGGTCTAATTCTTTCTTACTTGTCTAACTCCTTACACTTTTCTTAGTTTTGTTTTGTTCTTTACTCCTTCCTATTTTTCCTTATTTCTTATTCTTTACTCCTCCTTTCTCATTCTCTCATAACTTCTCACTCTTTAATCTTTTCCCCACTCCATCACACTTATTCTACTTTTGTTTTACTCTTTACCCTTTCTTATTTTTCCTTATTTCTTATTCTTTACTCTTCCTTTCTCATTCTTTCATAATTTTTCACTCTTTGCTCTTTTCCCCACTCCATCACATCCCTAGCAGCGACCAGGCCTAACAGGACCAGCTAGCTACGTAGGCACACACCCACACACCCACACCCTAGCTCCCTCACGTCACTCTTCATTAACACCGCTAACGGCCACGCACTCTCTTATTCCCTCGCGGCAACACCTCGGAGAGACGGACCATCGCCAGGAAGAGAGGGCGGGGCAGTGACCAACATAGGCAAGGCTATCGGCAAGGCTTATGCTTACTAGATTCTTGGATGAGCTTACGGAGTCTCATTTAGTGTCATGGGGATCGTTGGAGGCGTAGGATTGGAGTTTTTCTTTTTCTTTTTTTCTCTTTCTTCCCGCTAACACATCGACAAGGCTCTCGGAATGGTTTATATTTACTGTTTTACTTTTACAGGAGTCTTGCGTGAGCTTACGGTGTCCCTTTTACTGTATGAGAGGCGTGGGAGGCTTAGGGTTGGGTTTTATCTTTCTTTCTATATTTCTTTCTGCTCTTTCTTCCCTCTAACACATGGGCAAGGCTCTGTACAAGGCCTATGTTTAGCGTCTTGGATGAGCTTATGGAGTCCCTTTTACTGTATGAGAGGCGTGGGAGTCTTAGGGTTGGGTTTTATCTTTTATCCCGAGCTGCTTCGTCTTCATCACTTTGAGCCTCGAGACCCCAAAACGATTAATGGCACCAAGACATCTGACTAACATAAACATAAACGCTTTAATACTATGAATCACTGGTGTCCCGGCGCACGCACACACACACGCACGCACGGTGATGCTGCTGCCTTGTTGCTGCGTCCGCGTGGCACCCCGCGGCGGACAGGGAGAGAGAGGGAGAGGGGAAGGAAAGGGGAGAGAGAAATAAGTCCAGGTGAGGGTCGGCGCGGCGGGCTCCCAAAGTACAGTCCCGTGTCGAGGCGAGCGGGATCCTTAATGCCAGTTAGCGGCGAGGGAGGAGCCGAGGCAGGAAACTGACTCCCTTCCTCTCCTTAAGGGCGTGGGAGGGGCGGGGCGGTGAGGGGCGGGCCGGGGGGTCAGTGCCAGGCGGGAGACGTGGTGGGGTCAGCCGGGGAGGGTGAGCGGGGGACTGGCAGCGTGTCTGGGGTGATACCGGTGGCCGTGTCCCTCTGCAGCAGGAGGTAGAGGCGGTTGTTGAGGCCGCGGTGGGTGTCCGTCACCACGCCCACGGTCCCCTCGTCCTCCTCGCTGCTGCCGCCCACCGCCATCACCACGTCCTCGTCCGCTCTCTCACGCCAGTACGAGGACGCCTCCCACATGGGCCTGGTTTTGCTACGCCCTCGGGCAAGGAGAAACCCACACACCAGCAAGGCCACGCCCACTGAAGAGGCCACAACGCCCGCGCCCACTACCGCCCAGTCGTTGACGTGGCCGCGGCTGAGACGACCGAGAGGCAGCGGCTGGCCGGGACTCAGGCCGTGGTTGCCAGCGCCGCGGAACACCCAGAGGTCCTTGGTGTGCTCCAGGATGTTGGAGGGCCGCGCTGAGGGTCTTGATGCGTGGCGCTTCTTCTCTGTGACTTTATTACGATTTATTCTGCGTGGCTTGTGTGCCTTGAGCGTCGCCTTCTCCTGGACCGTCTCACCGTGCAGTGCCACCCCCAGGCGAGGCTTTGCGCTGCTCCGTGGGGCCGCTGGGGGGTGCACGGTGGCATGGTGGTCAAAGGGCGGCATGCGGTTGTGTATGATCCAGTATGGCAGCGTGGTGGGCGTGGGGGCGTTCGTGGGAGTCGTTGTAGGCGTGGGTTGGCGTGGAGAGGGCGTGGGTGCCCTTTGGGAGGATGATACAGCCGTCGGGGTGGTGCTGTGTCCCTCTGGTGTTGTCTGTGGGTGGATGTTTGTCGTGGCCGCTGTCTCCTCGTCCACGTAACTCACTGAAGCGTTGACTGGCGGGGGTTCGTGACGTGGGGCGCTGGTCACGGCTGCATCATCCTCATCATCCATTATAGAATTACTCTCTTCCGTCATCCTCATCGTAGCGTTACTCTCCTCACTGCTGTTGTGTGTGTCCGTGATGATGTCCAGAGTCGCAGAGATGCTAGTGGTAGTGGTGGTGGTAGTGGTGGTTGTCGTAGTGGGGATCGTGGTGGTAAGGAGGTGGGAGGCGATGGTAGTTGTGGTCGGGAAGTCGCTGTCCTCAAGAAGCATGACTGGTTTGTAGCCGAGAGTGGTGGGAGAGAGAGAGAGAGAGAGAGAGAGAGAGAGAGAGAGAGAGAGAGAGAGAGAGAGAGAGAGAGAGAGAGAGAGAGAGAGAGAGAGAGAGAGAGAGAGAGAGAGAGAGAGAGAGAGAGAGAGAGAGAGAGAGAGAGAGAGAGAGAGAGAGAGAGAGAGAGAGAGAGAGAGAGAGAGAGAGAGAGAGAGAGAGAGAGAGAGAGAGAGAGAGAGAGAGAGAGAGAGAGAGAGAGAGAGAGAGAGAGAGAGAGAGAGAGAGAGAGAGAGAGAGAGAGAGAGAGAGAGAGAGAGAGGTGTAGAAAAGTTAGTGAAATAGGGAACTGATTGTCCGTAGAGTAACATATGTGGCAAAATAAAACCAGATCACCCAATGGAAATGAAAGATATGTAAAGAAAGGTTAATTTAGTGAAAAGAAAGACAGGTAGAAAGCTATATTAGTGAGAACTGGAACCGACTATTCGTATAGTAAATAAAATAGGCAAAATACAACCTGCGCAGAAGATATATAAGATAGATATAGGAAAAAGGTTAGATTAGTGGAAAATGGAACCGATTATTAGAAGAAAATAATATAAAAGAAAGATACAGAAAATAAGGTAAGATTAATGAGAAGTCTAACCGAATATCCAAAGTAACATAAATGGCAAAATACAACCTGTGCATTTAGATGTAAAAAAAAAAAGTAGAGGTAGAAGAGATAGAAAAGAGATAGAAAAAGTTAAGTTTCTGAAAAGTAGAACCCGTAGAGTAAGCAGAATCGTCAAAATACAGCCTGCGCATCAAAAGGAAAAGAAATGATGAAAAGGTTAGATTAGTGAAACGTGGAACCGAGAATCCGTAGAGTAACACAATAAGCAATATGCATCCTGCTCAGAAGATACAGAGGGAAGCTATGTAAGAAAGGTTAAAGTAGTGAAAAAACAGAACCGATTTAACTTAGAGTGACACAAATGGCAAAATAAAACCTGATCATCTAAAGGAAAAGAAAGATGTATATAAAAAAGTTAAGTTAGTGAAAAGAAAGATAGGTAGAAAGATACATTAGTGAAAAGTGAAACCGATTATCCGTAAAGTAACAGAATCGCCAAAATACAAACTGCGCAGAAGATATAAAATATCCATATAGAAATAAAAGGAAAAAGTAGTGAACAGTGAAATCAATTATACAAAGAATAACACAATTGGTAAACTAAAAGTAAACTAAAACGTGGGGACCAAAGGGAAAAGAATGACATAGAGAAGAAAGGTCAGATTAGTGAAAGATAGAACCGGTTATTACGTAGTAGAAAGAGAAAGGGACGAATTCGTTACGCACAGAGATGGTAACGAAATAGCAACAAAACGACAACAAAAAACTGCGCATCTGAAGAAAAAAAGTGATAGTGGGATAGAAGAAAACAAGGTAAATATGAGTAAAAAAATTGAAGAGGCTTTTAGTAGAGCGAAAAAAATGGAAATAATTAGGAATAAAACAACTGCGCATCTGAAAAAAAAGTGATAGTGGGATTGAAGAAAAAAAGGTAAATATGAGTAAAAAATCGAAGAGGCTTTTAGTGAAATGAAAATATAGAATTGATAACCTTTTGATCGAGTAACAAAATAGGAACAGAACAACAACCAAAATTACGTATCTGAAGAGAAAAAGAGATAGAAGGATAGAAAAAAAAGATATAGTAGTAAAAAAATAGAAGAGGCTTTTAGTAGAATGAAAAAAAATGGAAATAATTATCCGTCGGTCGAGTAACAAAATAGGAACAAAATAACAACTGCGCATCTGAAGGAAAAAAAGTGATAGTGGGCTAGAAGAAAAAAAGATAAATATGAATAAAAAATCGAAGAGGCTTTTAGTAGGATGAAAAAAAGGAAATAATTAGGAATAAAACAACACCTACGCATCTGATGAAAAAAGTGAGAGAGGGATAGAAGAAAAAAAGGTATATATGAGTAAAAAAACGAAGAGGCTTTTTAGTTGAATGAAAAAAAATGGATGTAATTAGCCGTAGATCGAATAACAAAATAAACGAAACAACAAAAAATACGAGACTGGAAGGGAAGAGATAGAGGGATATAAAAAAAGATAAATTAGTAAAACATAGAAGAGGCTTTTAGTAGAATGAAGAAATGGAAATAATTATCCGTTGATCAAGAATAAAAACAACAAAAACTACGCATTTGAAGGGAAACACAGATAGAGAAATAGAAAAAAGGAAATTAGAGTGAAAAGTAGAAAAGCTTAACAGTATAATGAAAAAAATGGAACTCGCAAAAAACACCAAAAACTTAAATGAAAAAAACGATGGAGTATTAGAATAAAAGAAGATAAATTAGAGTGAAATATAGAACAGTTTATCAGCAGAAAGAGGAAGAAAAAAAATAAAAAAAGATAGAGATAGGAAAAATGGTGAAAATAATAAAAGACAAAACAGATTATACTTAGAGAGAAGGAATACTGGCGAGGGTGGATAAAGTGCAGTTACGGATTATAACAGAACACTTACGGACATATGAAAAATGGAAAGGGGGGAGAGAGAGAGAGAGAGAGAGAGAGAGAGAGAGAGAGAGAGAGAGAGAGAGAGAGAGAGAGAGAGAGAGAGAGAGAGAGAGAGAGAGAGAGAGAGAGAGAGAGAGAGAGAGAGAGAGAGTGGACGAAATAGAGAGAAATGAAAACACTGAATAAACAAGACTTACACAAAGTAAGAGAATTTAAGTCTAGAGAACAATGAACAGTTGGAAGATGAAGGGAAAGGAAGGGAAAGAGAGAAAGAAAAACAAGACTAAAATCTGTCAAGAGAATACAGGAAGATAAGGAAAGGGAGGAAGGAGGAAGAGAAGAGGAAGGGAGATGAAAGAGAGATGGAGAAAGGGAAGGGAGGAAAGGAAGGAAGGAGGGAGAGAAGAGGAAGGAACAGAAGGAAGGAGAGAGGGAGGGAAAGGCCGAGGAGGGACGGGAAGGGCAGGTGTAGGAAGGGAGTATGGGATTAGAAGATGGGAAGATGGTGTGAAAGAAAATGGGAGGATGATGTGAAAGAAGATGGGAAGATAAAGGGAAAGAAAATGGGGAGATGGTATGAAAGAAAATGGGAGGATGATGTGAAAGAAAATGGGAAGATGATGTGAAAGAAAATGGGAAGATGATGTGAAAGAAAATGGGAAGATGGTGTGAAAGAAGATGGGAAGATGGTGTGAAAGAAAATGGGAAGATGATGGAAAAGAAAATGGGAAGATGTGAAAGAAAATGGGAAGATGATGTGAAAGAAAATGGGAGGATGATGTAAAAGAAAATGGGAAGATGGTGTGAAAGAAGATGGGAAGATGGTGTGAAAGAAAATGGGAAGATGATAGAAAAGAAAATGGGAAGATGATAGAAAAGAAAATGGGGAGATGGTGTGAAAGAAAATGGGAAGATGTGAAAGAAAATGGGAAGATGAAAAGAAAATGGGAAGATGATGTTAAAGAAAATGGGAAGATGTGAAAGAAAATGGGAAGATGTGAAAGAAAATGGGAATATGATGGAAAAGAAGATGGGAAGATGGTGTGAAAGAAAATGGGAAGATGATGGAAAAAAGATGATAAGATGTGAAAGAAAATGGGAAGATGTGAAAGATAATGGGGAGATGGTGTGAAAGAAAATGGGAAGATGATGGGAAAGAAAATGGGAAGATGATGGGAAAGAAAATGGGGAGATGGTGTGAATGATAATGGGAAGGTGATGGGAAAGAAAATGGGAAGATGATGGGAAAGAAAATGGAAGATGGTGTGAAAGAAAATGGAAGATGATGGGAAAGAAAATGGGGAGATGGTGTGAATGAAAACGGAAGATGATGGGAAAGAAAATGGGAAGATGATGGAAAGAAAATGGGAAGATGATGGAAAAGAAAATGGGAGGATGTTAAAGAAAATGGGAAGATGATGTGAAAGAAAATGGGAAGATGATGTGAAAGAAAATGGGAAGATAGTGTGAATGAAAGTGGGAAGATGATGGAAAAGAAAATGGGAAGATGATGTGAAAGAATATGGGAAGATGATGGAAAAGAAAATGGGAAGATGTAAAGGAAAATGGGAAGATTATGGAAAAGAAGATGGGAAGATGTAAAAGAAAATGGGAAGATTATGGAAAAGAAGATAGGAAGATGTGAAAGAAAATGGGAAGATGTAAAAGAAAATGGGAAGATGATGTGAAAAAAGATGGGAAGATGTGATAGAAAATGGGAAGTTGTAAAAGAAAATGGGAAGATGATGGAAAAGAAGATGGGAAGATGATGAGAAAGAAGATGGGAAGATGATGTGAAAGAAAATGGGAAGATGATGGGAAAGAAAATGGGAAGATGATGGGAAAGAAAATGGGGTGATGATGGGAAAGAAGATGGGAAGATGTGAAAGAAAATGGGAAGATGATGTAAGAGGAGATAGAAAGATGGTAGGCAGGTAAAGGAAGGAAGGAAGGGCGAAGGAAGGGAGGAAGGTGAAGATGGAAGGGAAGGGAGAGGGAGAGGAGAGAGGAAGGGAGGAAAGTGAAGGAAGGGAGGAAAGGGAGAGAGAGCAGAGGTACAGTTAAGTGAGAGAGGTAAGGAGGAAGGTGAAGGAAGGGAGAAATAGTGAAAGGTAAAAGAGGGAGAAAGGGAGGACAGTTAAAGAAAGGAAGGAAGGAAATAGAGGAAGTTGTAGTAAAGGAGGGAAGGAGGAGGAAGGTAAAGTAAGTGAGAGTGGAGAGAGGGAGGAAGGTGAGGAAGGGAGAGAGAGAGAGAGGTAAGAGAGGAAGGGAAGGAGAGATGAAGGGGAGTGGTAAAGAAAAGTGAATAAAGGGAGGGGAGAGGTAAAGAAAGGAGGAAAGTGAGAGGGAAGGGTGAGGCAGTGAGGGAGGGAGGAGGGAGGTAATGGAGGATGGATAAGGAAAGGAGGGAAGGAGGAGAGAGATTAAGTAAGTGAGGGAGGGAGAGAGGAAGGAAGGTGAAGGAAGGGAAGGGAGATGGAGAGAAGAGGTACGGGAGAAAGAGCAAATGAAGAGGTTAATGAAGAGGAGAGGAACAGAGGAGAGGTAAGAAAGGGAGTGAGGGAGGGAGGTAGAACAGGTATAGGACGGGAAAGAGGAAATGGAGGAAGGTTAAGGAAAGGAGGGAAGGAAGAAAGAGATCAAATAAGTGAGGGAGGGAGAGAGGAAGGAAGGTGAAGGAAGGGAAGGGAGATGGAGAGAAGAGGTAAGGGAGAGAGAGCAAAGGATGAGGTAAATGAAATGAAAGGAGAGGAGGGGACAGGTAAGTGAAGAGGAACAGAGGAGAGGTAAGCGAATGAGGGACGGAGAGAGGAAGGTGAATGAAAGGAAGGAAGATGGAGAGAAGAGGTGAAGGAGAGATAGCATATGAAGAGGAGAGGGTTGGACAAGTAAGGGGAGAGGAACAGAAGAGAGGTAAGAGAGGAAGGGAGGGAGGTCGGGCAGGTAATGGTATGAGCTGCTCACCTGATGCTGTGTGACCTG